>NW_027437061.1:0-36178 GCF_047716275.1 Strix uralensis
AAGCAATGTGAACACTTCTGCTTCCCAGGCACAGAGAAGGTGCTAGCAGGGAATTCTCTGCCTGCCTTTCCCCAGTGCTCTGCAAGCTCTCCAGGACAACAGCAAATCTGGGGCTCTGTGCTTTCTTTCGTTCTGAACAAGTGTTACTGTTTTCTGCACAAAAGCGATTCTGCGAAGCAATGTGAACACTTGTGCTTCCCAGGCACAGAGAAGGTGCTAGCAGGGAATTCTCTGCCTGCCTTTCCCCAGTGCTCTGCAAGCTCTCCAGGACAACATAAAATCTGGGGCTCTGTGCTTTCTTTCGTTCTGAACAAGTGTTACTGTTTTCTGCACAAAAGCGATTCTGCGAAGCAATGTGAACACTTGTGCTTCCCAGGCACAGAGAAGGTGCTAGCAGGGAATTCTCTGCCTGCCTTTCCCCAGTGCTCTGCAAGCTCTCCAGGACAACATAAAATCTGGGGCTCTGTGCTTTCTTTCGTTCTGAACAAGTGTTACTGTTTTCTGCACAAAAGCGATTCTGCGAAGCAATGTGAACACTTGTGCTTCCCAGGCACAGAGAAGGTGCTAGCAGGGAATTCTCTGCCTGCCTTTCCCCAGTGCTCTGCAAGCTCTCCAGGACAACATAAAATCTGGGGCTCTGTGCTTTCTTTCGTTCTGAACAAGTGTTACTGTTTTCTGCACAAAAGCGATTCTGCGAAGCAATGTGAACACTACTGCTTCCCAGGCACAGAGAAGGTGCTAGCAGGGAATTCTCTGCCTGCCTTTCCCCAGTGCTCTGCAAGCTCTCCAGGACAACATAAAATCTGGGGCTCTGTGCTTTCTTTCGTTCTGAACAAGTGTTACTGTTTTCTGCACAAAAGCGATTCTGCGAAGCAATGTGAACACTTGTGCTTCCCAGGCACAGAGAAGGTGCTAGCAGGGAATTCTCTGCCTGCCTTTCCCCAGTGCTCTGCAAGCTCTCCAGGACAACATAAAATCTGGGGCTCTGTGCTTTCTTTCATTCTGAACAAGTGTTACTGTTTTCTGCACAAAAGCGATTCTGCGAAGCAATGTGAACCAGGCACAGAGAAGGTGCTAGCAGGGAATTCTCTGCCTGCCTTTCCTCAGTGCTCTGCAAGCTCTCCAGGACAACATAAAATCTGGGGCTCTGTGCTTTCTTTCATTCTGAACAAGTGTTACTGTTTTCTGCACAAAAGCGATTCTGCGAAGCAAAGTGAACACTTCTGCTTCCCAGGCACAGAGAAGGTGCTAGCAGGGAATTCTTTGCCTGCCTTTCCCCAGTGCTCTGCAAGCTCTCCAGGACAACATAAAATCTGGGGCTCTGTGCTTTCTTTCGTTCTGAACAAGTGTTACTGTTTTCTGCACAAAAGCGATTCTGCGAAGCAATGTGAACACTTGTGCTTCCCAGGCACAGAGAAGGTGCTAGCAGGGAATTCTCTGCCTGCCTTTCCCCAGTGCTCTGCAAGCTCTCCAGGACAACATAAAATCTGGGGCTCTGTGCTTTCTTTCGTTCTGAACAAGTGTTACTGTTTTCTGCACAAAAGCGATTCTGCGAAGCAATGTGAACACTTGTGCTTCCCAGGCACAGAGAAGGTGCTAGCAGGGAATTCTCTGCCTGCCTTTCCCCAGTGCTCTGCAAGCTCTCCAGGACAACATAAAATCTGGGGCTCTGTGCTTTCTTTCGTTCTGAACAAGTGTTACTGTTTTCTGCACAAAAGCGATTCTGCGAAGCAATGTGAACACTTGTGCTTCCCAGGCACAGAGAAGGTGCTAGCAGGGAATTCTCTGCCTGCCTTTCCCCAGTGCTCTGCAAGCTCTCCAGGACAACATAAAATCTGGGGCTCTGTGCTTTCTTTCGTTCTGAACAAGTGTTACTGTTTTCTGCACAAAAGCGATTCTGCGAAGCAATGTGAACACTACTGCTTCCCAGGCACAGAGAAGGTGCTAGCAGGGAATTCTCTGCCTGCCTTTCCCCAGTGCTCTGCAAGCTCTCCAGGACAACATAAAATCTGGGGCTCTGTGCTTTCTTTCGTTCTGAACAAGTGTTACTGTTTTCTGCACAAAAGCTATTCTGCGAAGCAATGTGAACAGGCACAGAGAAGGTGCTAGCAGGGAATTCTCTGCCTGCCTTTCCTTAGTGCTCTGCAAGCTCTCCAGGACAACATAAAATCTGGGGCTCTGTGCTTTCTTTCGTTCTGAACAAGTGTTACTGTTTTCTGCACAAAAGCGATTCTGCGAAGCAATGTGAACACTTGTGCTTCCCAGGCACAGAGAAGGTGCTAGCAGGGAATTCTCTGCCTGCCTTTCCCCAGTGCTCTGCAAGCTCTCCAGGACAACATAAAATCTGGGGCTCTGTGCTTTCTTTCGTTCTGAACAAGTGTTACTGTTTTCTGCACAAAAGCGATTCTGCGAAGCAATGTGAACACTTGTGCTTCCCAGGCACAGAGAAGGTGCTAGCAGGGAATTCTCTGCCTGCCTTTCCCCAGTGCTCTGCAAGCTCTCCAGGACAACATAAAATCTGGGGCTCTGTGCTTTCTTTCGTTCTGAACAAGTGTTACTGTTTTCTGCACAAAAGCGATTCTGCGAAGCAATGTGAACACTTGTGCTTCCCAGGCACAGAGAAGGTGCTAGCAGGGAATTCTCTGCCTGCCTTTCCCCAGTGCTCTGCAAGCTCTCCAGGACAACATAAAATCTGGGGCTCTGTGCTTTCTTTCGTTCTGAACAAGTGTTACTGTTTTCTGCACAAAAGCGATTCTGCGAAGCAATGTGAACACTTGTGCTTCCCAGGCACAGAGAAGGTGCTAGCAGGGAATTCTCTGCCTGCCTTTCCCCAGTGCTCTGCAAGCTCTCCAGGACAACATAAAATCTGGGGCTCTGTGCTTTCTTTCGTTCTGAACAAGTGTTACTGTTTTCTGCACAAAAGCGATTCTGCGAAGCAATGTGAACACTTGTGCTTCCCAGGCACAGAGAAGGTGCTAGCAGGGAATTCTCTGCCTGCCTTTCCCCAGTGCTCTGCAAGCTCTCCAGGACAACATAAAATCTGGGGCTCTGTGCTTTCTTTCGTTCTGAACAAGTGTTACTGTTTTTTGCACAAAAGCGATTCTGCGAAGCAAAGTGAACACTTCTGCTTCCCAGGCACAGAGAAGGTGCTAGCAGGGAATTCTTTGCCTGCCTTTCCCCAGTGCTCTGCAAGCTCTCCAGGACAACATAAAATCTGGGGCTCTGTGCTTTCTTTCGTTCTGAACAAGTGTTACTGTTTTCTGCACAAAAGCGATTCTGCGAAGCAATGTGAACACTTGTGCTTCCCAGGCACAGAGAAGGTGCTAGCAGGGAATTCTCTGCCTGCCTTTCCCCAGTGCTCTGCAAGCTCTCCAGGACAACATAAAATCTGGGGCTCTGTGCTTTCTTTCGTTCTGAACAAGTGTTACTGTTTTCTGCACAAAAGCGATTCTGCGAAGCAATGTGAACACTTGTGCTTCCCAGGCACAGAGAAGGTGCTAGCAGGGAATTCTCTGCCTGCCTTTCCCCAGTGCTCTGCAAGCTCTCCAGGACAACATAAAATCTGGGGCTCTGTGCTTTCTTTCGTTCTGAACAAGTGTTACTGTTTTCTGCACAAAAGCGATTCTGCGAAGCAATGTGAACACTTGTGCTTCCCAGGCACAGAGAAGGTGCTAGCAGGGAATTCTCTGCCTGCCTTTCCCCAGTGCTCTGCAAGCTCTCCAGGACAACATAAAATCTGGGGCTCTGTGCTTTCTGTCGTTCTGAACAAGTGTTACTGTTTTCTGCACAAAAGCGATTCTGCGAAGCAATGTGAACACTTCTGCTTCCCAGGCACAGAGAAGGTGCTAGCAGGGAATTCTCTGCCTGCCTTTCCCCAGTGCTCTGCAAGCTCTCCAGGACAACATAAAATCTGGGGCTCTGTGCTTTCTTTCGTTCTGAACAAGTGTTACTGTTTTCTGCACAAAAGCGATTCTGCGAAGCAATGTGAACACTTGTGCTTCCCAGGCACAGAGAAGGTGCTAGCAGGGAATTCTCTGCCTGCCTTTCCCCAGTGCTCTGCAAGCTCTCCAGGACAACAGCAAATCTGGGGCTCTGTGCTTTCTTTCGTTCTGAACAAGTGTTACTGTTTTCTGCACAAAAGCTATTCTGCGAAGCAATGTGAACACTTGTGCTTCCCAGGCACAGAGAAGGTGCTAGCAGGGAATTCTCTGCCTGCCTTTCCCCAGTGCTCTGCAAGCTCTCCAGGACAACATAAAATCTGGGGCTCTGTGCTTTCTTTCGTTCTGAACAAGTGTTACTGTTTTCTGCACAAAAGCGATTCTGCGAAGCAATGTGAACACTTGTGCTTCCCAGGCACAGAGAAGGTGCTAGCAGGGAATTCTCTGCCTGCCTTTCCCCAGTGCTCTGCAAGCTCTCCAGGACAACATAAAATCTGGGGCTCTGTGCTTTCTTTCATTCTGAACAAGTGTTACTGTTTTCTGCACAAAAGCGATTCTGCGAAGCAATGTGAACACTTGTGCTTCCCAGGCACAGAGAAGGTGCTAGCAGGGAATTCTCTGCCTGCCTTTCCCCAGTGCTCTGCAAGCTCTCCAGGACAACATAAAATCTGGGGCTCTGTGCTTTCTTTCGTTCTGAACAAGTGTTACTGTTTTCTGCACAAAAGCGATTCTGCGAAGCAATGTGAACACTTGTGCTTCCCAGGCACAGAGAAGGTGCTAGCAGGGAATTCTCTGCCTGCCTTTCCCCAGTGCTCTGCAAGCTCTCCAGGACAACATAAAATCTGGGGCTCTGTGCTTTCTTTCGTTCTGAACAAGTGTTACTGTTTTCTGCACAAAAGCGATTCTGCGAAGCAATGTGAACACTTGTGCTTCCCAGGCACAGAGAAGGTGCTAGCAGGGAATTCTCTGCCTGCCTTTCCCCAGTGCTCTGCAAGCTCTCCAGGACAACATAAAATCTGGGGCTCTGTGCTTTCTTTCGTTCTGAACAAGTGTTACTGTTTTCTGCACAAAAGCGATTCTGCGAAGCAATGTGAACACTTGTGCTTCCCAGGCACAGAGAAGGTGCTAGCAGGGAATTCTCTGCCTGCCTTTCCCCAGTGCTCTGCAAGCTCTCCAGGACAACATAAAATCTGGGGCTCTGTGCTTTCTTTCGTTCTGAACAAGTGTTACTGTTTTCTGCACAAAAGCGATTCTGCGAAGCAATGTGAACACTTGTGCTTCCCAGGCACAGAGAAGGTGCTAGCAGGGAATTCTCTGCCTGCCTTTCCCCAGTGCTCTGCAAGCTCTCCAGGACAACATAAAATCTGGGGCTCTGTGCTTTCTTTCGTTCTGAACAAGTGTTACTGTTTTCTGCACAAAAGCGATTCTGCGAAGCAATGTGAACACTTGTGCTTCCCAGGCACAGAGAAGGTGCTAGCAGGGAATTCTCTGCCTGCCTTTCCCCAGTGCTCTGCAAGCTCTCCAGGACAACATAAAATCTGGGGCTCTGTGCTTTCTTTCGTTCTGAACAAGTGTTACTGTTTTCTGCACAAAAGCGATTCTGCGAAGCAATGTGAACACTACTGCTTCCCAGGCACAGAGAAGGTGCTAGCAGGGAATTCTCTGCCTGCCTTTCCCCAGTGCTCTGCAAGCTCTCCAGGACAACATAAAATCTGGGGCTCTGTGCTTTCTTTCGTTCTGAACAAGTGTTACTGTTTTCTGCACAAAAGCGATTCTGCGAAGCAATGTGAACACTTGTGCTTCCCAGGCACAGAGAAGGTGCTAGCAGGGAATTCTCTGCCTGCCTTTCCCCAGTGCTCTGCAAGCTCTCCAGGACAACATAAAATCTGGGGCTCTGTGCTTTCTTTCGTTCTGAACAAGTGTTACTGTTTTCTGCACAAAAGCGATTCTGCGAAGCAATTGTGAACAGGCACAGAGAAGGTGCTAGCAGGGAATTCTCTGCCTGCCTTTCCTCAGTGCTCTGCAAGCTCTCCAGGACAACATAAAATCTGGGGCTCTGTGCTTTCTTTCATTCTGAACAAGTGTTACTGTTTTCTGCACAAAAGCGATTCTGCGAAGCAAAGTGAACACTTCTGCTTCCCAGGCACAGAGAAGGTGCTAGCAGGGAATTCTTTGCCTGCCTTTCCCCAGTGCTCTGCAAGCTCTCCAGGACAACATAAAATCTGGGGCTCTGTGCTTTCTTTCGTTCTGAACAAGTGTTACTGTTTTCTGCACAAAAGCGATTCTGCGAAGCAATGTGAACACTTGTGCTTCCCAGGCACAGAGAAGGTGCTAGCAGGGAATTCTCTGCCTGCCTTTCCCCAGTGCTCTGCAAGCTCTCCAGGACAACATAAAATCTGGGGCTCTGTGCTTTCTTTCGTTCTGAACAAGTGTTACTGTTTTCTGCACAAAAGCGATTCTGCGAAGCAATGTGAACACTTGTGCTTCCCAGGCACAGAGAAGGTGCTAGCAGGGAATTCTCTGCCTGCCTTTCCCCAGTGCTCTGCAAGCTCTCCAGGACAACATAAAATCTGGGGCTCTGTGCTTTCTTTCGTTCTGAACAAGTGTTACTGTTTTCTGCACAAAAGCGATTCTGCGAAGCAATGTGAACACTTGTGCTTCCCAGGCACAGAGAAGGTGCTAGCAGGGAATTCTCTGCCTGCCTTTCCCCAGTGCTCTGCAAGCTCTCCAGGACAACATAAAATCTGGGGCTCTGTGCTTTCTTTCGTTCTGAACAAGTGTTACTGTTTTCTGCACAAAAGCGATTCTGCGAAGCAATGTGAACACTTGTGCTTCCCAGGCACAGAGAAGGTGCTAGCAGGGAATTCTCTGCCTGCCTTTCCCCAGTGCTCTGCAAGCTCTCCAGGACAACATAAAATCTGGGGCTCTGTGCTTTCTTTCGTTCTGAACAAGTGTTACTGTTTTCTGCACAAAAGCGATTCTGCGAAGCAATTGTGAACAGGCACAGAGAAGGTGCTAGCAGGGAATTCTCTGCCTGCCTTTCCTCAGTGCTCTGCAAGCTCTCCAGGACAACATAAAATCTGGGGCTCTGTGCTTTCTTTCATTCTGAACAAGTGTTACTGTTTTCTGCACAAAAGCGATTCTGCGAAGCAAAGTGAACACTTCTGCTTCCCAGGCACAGAGAAGGTGCTAGCAGGGAATTCTTTGCCTGCCTTTCCCCAGTGCTCTGCAAGCTCTCCAGGACAACATAAAATCTGGGGCTCTGTGCTTTCTTTCGTTCTGAACAAGTGTTACTGTTTTCTGCACAAAAGCGATTCTGCGAAGCAATGTGAACACTTGTGCTTCCCAGGCACAGAGAAGGTGCTAGCAGGGAATTCTCTGCCTGCCTTTCCCCAGTGCTCTGCAAGCTCTCCAGGACAACATAAAATCTGGGGCTCTGTGCTTTCTTTCGTTCTGAACAAGTGTTACTGTTTTCTGCACAAAAGCGATTCTGCGAAGCAATGTGAACACTTGTGCTTCCCAGGCACAGAGAAGGTGCTAGCAGGGAATTCTCTGCCTGCCTTTCCCCAGTGCTCTGCAAGCTCTCCAGGACAACATAAAATCTGGGGCTCTGTGCTTTCTTTCGTTCTGAACAAGTGTTACTGTTTTCTGCACAAAAGCGATTCTGCGAAGCAATGTGAACACTTGTGCTTCCCAGGCACAGAGAAGGTGCTAGCAGGGAATTCTCTGCCTGCCTTTCCCCAGTGCTCTGCAAGCTCTCCAGGACAACATAAAATCTGGGGCTCTGTGCTTTCTTTCGTTCTGAACAAGTGTTACTGTTTTCTGCACAAAAGCGATTCTGCGAAGCAATGTGAACACTTGTGCTTCCCAGGCACAGAGAAGGTGCTAGCAGGGAATTCTCTGCCTGCCTTTCCCCAGTGCTCTGCAAGCTCTCCAGGACAACATAAAATCTGGGGCTCTGTGCTTTCTTTCGTTCTGAACAAGTGTTACTGTTTTCTGCACAAAAGCGATTCTGCGAAGCAATGTGAACACTTGTGCTTCCCAGGCACAGAGAAGGTGCTAGCAGGGAATTCTCTGCCTGCCTTTCCCCAGTGCTCTGCAAGCTCTCCAGGACAACATAAAATCTGGGGCTCTGTGCTTTCTTTCGTTCTGAACAAGTGTTACTGTTTTCTGCACAAAAGCGATTCTGCGAAGCAATGTGAACACTTGTGCTTCCCAGGCACAGAGAAGGTGCTAGCAGGGAATTCTCTGCCTGCCTTTCCCCAGTGCTCTGCAAGCTCTCCAGGACAACATAAAATCTGGGGCTCTGTGCTTTCTTTCGTTCTGAACAAGTGTTACTGTTTTCTGCACAAAAGCGATTCTGCGAAGCAATGTGAACACTTGTGCTTCCCAGGCACAGAGAAGGTGCTAGCAGGGAATTCTCTGCCTGCCTTTCCCCAGTGCTCTGCAAGCTCTCCAGGACAACAGCAATTCTGGGGCTCTGTGCTTTCTTTCGTTCTGAACAAGTGTTACTGTTTTCTGCACAAAAGCGATTCTGCGAAGCAATGTGAACACTTCTGCTTCCCAGGCACAGAGAAGGTGCTAGCAGGGAATTCTCTGCCTGCCTTTCCCCAGTGCTCTGCAAGCTCTCCAGGACAACAGCAAATCTGGGGCTCTGTGCTTTCTTTCATTCTGAACAAGTGTTACTGTTTTCTGCACAAAAGCTATTCTGCGAAGCAATGTGAACAGGCACAGAGAAGGTGCTAGCAGGGAATTCTCTGCCTGCCTTTCCTTAGTGCTCTGCAAGCTCTCCAGGACAACATAAAATCTGGGGCTCTGTGCTTTCTTTCGTTCTGAACAAGTGTTACTGTTTTCTGCACAAAAGCGATTCTGCGAAGCAATGTGAACACTTGTGCTTCCCAGGCACAGAGAAGGTGCTAGCAGGGAATTCTCTGCCTGCCTTTCCCCAGTGCTCTGCAAGCTCTCCAGGACAACATAAAATCTGGGGCTCTGTGCTTTCTTTCGTTCTGAACAAGTGTTACTGTTTTCTGCACAAAAGCGATTCTGCGAAGCAATGTGAACACTTGTGCTTCCCAGGCACAGAGAAGGTGCTAGCAGGGAATTCTCTGCCTGCCTTTCCCCAGTGCTCTGCAAGCTCTCCAGGACAACAGCAAATCTGGGGCTCTGTGCTTTCTTTCGTTCTGAACAAGTGTTACTGTTTTCTGCACAAAAGCGATTCTGCGAAGCAATGTGAACACTTGTGCTTCCCAGGCACAGAGAAGGTGCTAGCAGGGAATTCTCTGCCTGCCTTTCCCCAGTGCTCTGCAAGCTCTCCAGGACAACATAAAATCTGGGGCTCTGTGCTTTCTTTCGTTCTGAACAAGTGTTACTGTTTTCTGCACAAAAGCGATTCTGCGAAGCAATGTGAACACTTGTGCTTCCCAGGCACAGAGAAGGTGCTAGCAGGGAATTCTCTGCCTGCCTTTCCCCAGTGCTCTGCAAGCTCTCCAGGACAACATAAAATCTGGGGCTCTGTGCTTTCTTTCGTTCTGAACAAGTGTTACTGTTTTCTGCACAAAAGCGATTCTGCGAAGCAATGTGAACACTTGTGCTTCCCAGGCACAGAGAAGGTGCTAGCAGGGAATTCTCTGCCTGCCTTTCCCCAGTGCTCTGCAAGCTCTCCAGGACAACATAAAATCTGGGGCTCTGTGCTTTCTTTCGTTCTGAACAAGTGTTACTGTTTTCTGCACAAAAGCGATTCTGCGAAGCAATGTGAACACTTGTGCTTCCCAGGCACAGAGAAGGTGCTAGCAGGGAATTCTCTGCCTGCCTTTCCCCAGTGCTCTGCAAGCTCTCCAGGACAACATAAAATCTGGGGCTCTGTGCTTTCTTTCGTTCTGAACAAGTGTTACTGTTTTCTGCACAAAAGCGATTCTGCGAAGCAATGTGAACACTTGTGCTTCCCAGGCACAGAGAAGGTGCTAGCAGGGAATTCTCTGCCTGCCTTTCCCCAGTGCTCTGCAAGCTCTCCAGGACAACATAAAATCTGGGGCTCTGTGCTTTCTTTCGTTCTGAACAAGTGTTACTGTTTTCTGCACAAAAGCGATTCTGCGAAGCAATGTGAACACTACTGCTTCCCAGGCACAGAGAAGGTGCTAGCAGGGAATTCTCTGCCTGCCTTTCCCCAGTGCTCTGCAAGCTCTCCAGGACAACATAAAATCTGGGGCTCTGTGCTTTCTTTCGTTCTGAACAAGTGTTACTGTTTTCTGCACAAAAGCGATTCTGCGAAGCAATGTGAACACTTGTGCTTCCCAGGCACAGAGAAGGTGCTAGCAGGGAATTCTCTGCCTGCCTTTCCCCAGTGCTCTGCAAGCTCTCCAGGACAACATAAAATCTGGGGCTCTGTGCTTTCTTTCGTTCTGAACAAGTGTTACTGTTTTCTGCACAAAAGCGATTCTGCGAAGCAATGTGAACACTTGTGCTTCCCAGGCACAGAGAAGGTGCTAGCAGGGAATTCTCTGCCTGCCTTTCCCCAGTGCTCTGCAAGCTCTCCAGGACAACATAAAATCTGGGGCTCTGTGCTTTCTTTCGTTCTGAACAAGTGTTACTGTTTTCTGCACAAAAGCGATTCTGCGAAGCAATGTGAACACTTCTGCTTCCCAGGCACAGAGAAGGTGCTAGCAGGGAATTCTCTGCCTGCCTTTCCCCAGTGCTCTGCAAGCTCTCCAGGACAACAGCAAATCTGGGGCTCTGTGCTTTCTTTCATTCTGAACAAGTGTTACTGTTTTCTGCACAAAAGCTATTCTGCGAAGCAATGTGAACAGGCACAGAGAAGGTGCTAGCAGGGAATTCTCTGCCTGCCTTTCCTTAGTGCTCTGCAAGCTCTCCAGGACAACATAAAATCTGGGGCTCTGTGCTTTCTTTCGTTCTGAACAAGTGTTACTGTTTTCTGCACAAAAGCGATTCTGCGAAGCAATGTGAACACTTGTGCTTCCCAGGCACAGAGAAGGTGCTAGCAGGGAATTCTCTGCCTGCCTTTCCCCAGTGCTCTGCAAGCTCTCCAGGACAACATAAAATCTGGGGCTCTGTGCTTTCTTTCGTTCTGAACAAGTGTTACTGTTTTCTGCACAAAAGCGATTCTGCGAAGCAATGTGAACACTTGTGCTTCCCAGGCACAGAGAAGGTGCTAGCAGGGAATTCTCTGCCTGCCTTTCCCCAGTGCTCTGCAAGCTCTCCAGGACAACATAAAATCTGGGGCTCTGTGCTTTCTTTCGTTCTGAACAAGTGTTACTGTTTTCTGCACAAAAGCGATTCTGCGAAGCAATGTGAACACTTGTGCTTCCCAGGCACAGAGAAGGTGCTAGCAGGGAATTCTCTGCCTGCCTTTCCCCAGTGCTCTGCAAGCTCTCCAGGACAACATAAAATCTGGGGCTCTGTGCTTTCTTTCGTTCTGAACAAGTGTTACTGTTTTCTGCACAAAAGCGATTCTGCGAAGCAATGTGAACACTTGTGCTTCCCAGGCACAGAGAAGGTGCTAGCAGGGAATTCTCTGCCTGCCTTTCCCCAGTGCTCTGCAAGCTCTCCAGGACAACATAAAATCTGGGGCTCTGTGCTTTCTTTCGTTCTGAACAAGTGTTACTGTTTTCTGCACAAAAGCGATTCTGCGAAGCAATGTGAACACTTGTGCTTCCCAGGCACAGAGAAGGTGCTAGCAGGGAATTCTCTGCCTGCCTTTCCCCAGTGCTCTGCAAGCTCTCCAGGACAACATAAAATCTGGGGCTCTGTGCTTTCTTTCGTTCTGAACAAGTGTTACTGTTTTCTGCACAAAAGCGATTCTGCCAAGCAATGTGAACACTTCTGCTTCCCAGGCACAGAGAAGGTGCTAGCAGGGAATTCTCTGCCTGCCTTTCCCCAGTGCTCTGCAAGCTCTCCAGGACAACAGCAAATCTGGGGCTCTGTGCTTTCTTTCGTTCTGAACAAGTGTTACTGTTTTCTGCACAAAAGCGATTCTGCGAAGCAATGTGAACACTTGTGCTTCCCAGGCACAGAGAAGGTGCTAGCAGGGAATTCTCTGCCTGCCTTTCCCCAGTGCTCTGCAAGCTCTCCAGGACAACATAAAATCTGGGGCTCTGTGCTTTCTTTCGTTCTGAACAAGTGTTACTGTTTTCTGCACAAAAGCGATTCTGCGAAGCAATGTGAACACTTGTGCTTCCCAGGCACAGAGAAGGTGCTAGCAGGGAATTCTCTGTCTGCCTTTCCCCAGTGCTCTGCAAGCTCTCCAGGACAACATAAAATCTGGGGCTCTGTGCTTTCTTTCGTTCTGAACAAGTGTTACTGTTTTCTGCACAAAAGCGATTCTGCGAAGCAATGTGAACACTTGTGCTTCCCAGGCACAGAGAAGGTGCTAGCAGGGAATTCTCTGCCTGCCTTTCCCCAGTGCTCTGCAAGCTCTCCAGGACAACATAAAATCTGGGGCTCTGTGCTTTCTTTCGTTCTGAACAAGTGTTACTGTTTTCTGCACAAAAGCGATTCTGCCAAGCAATGTGAACACTTCTGCTTCCCAGGCACAGAGAAGGTGCTAGCAGGGAATTCTCTGCCTGCCTTTCCCCAGTGCTCTGCAAGCTCTCCAGGACAACATAAAATCTGGGGCTCTGTGCTTTCTTTCATTCTGAACAAGTGTTACTGTTTTCTGCACAAAAGCTATTCTGCGAAGCAATGTGAACAGGCACAGAGAAGGTGCTAGCAGGGAATTCTCTGCCTGCCTTTCCTTAGTGCTCTCCAAGCTCTCCAGGACAACATAAAATCTGGGGCTCTGTGCTTTCTTTCGTTCTGAACAAGTGTTACTGTTTTCTGCACAAAAGCGATTCTGCGAAGCAATGTGAACACTTGTGCTTCCCAGGCACAGAGAAGGTGCTAGCAGGGAATTCTCTGCCTGCCTTTCGCCAGTGCTCTGCAAGCTCTCCAGGACAACATAAAATCTGGGGCTCTGTGCTTTCTTTCGTTCTGAACAAGTGTTACTGTTTTCTGCACAAAAGCGATTCTGCGAAGCAATGTGAACACTTGTGCTTCCCAGGCACAGAGAAGGTGCTAGCAGGGAATTCTCTGCCTGCCTTTCGCCAGTGCTCTGCAAGCTCTCCAGGACAACATAAAATCTGGGGCTCTGTGCTTTCTTTCGTTCTGAACAAGTGTTACTGTTTTCTGCACAAAAGCGATTCTGCGAAGCAATGTGAACACTTGTGCTTCCCAGGCACAGAGAAGGTGCTAGCAGGGAATTCTCTGCCTGCCTTTCCCCAGTGCTCTGCAAGCTCTCCAGGACAACATAAAATCTGGGGCTCTGTGCTTTCTTTCGTTCTGAACAAATGTTACTGTTTTCTGCACAAAAGCGATTCTGCGAAGCAATGTGAACACTTGTGCTTCCCAGGCACAGAGAAGGTGCTAGCAGGGAATTCTCTGCCTGCCTTTCCCCAGTGCTCTGCAAGCTCTCCAGGACAACATAAAATCTGGGGCTCTGTGCTTTCTTTCGTTCTGAACAAGTGTTACTGTTTTCTGCACAAAAGCGATTCTGCGAAGCAATGTGAACACTTGTGCTTCCCAGGCACAGAGAAGGTGCTAGCAGGGAATTCTCTGCCTGCCTTTCCCCAGTGCTCTGCAAGCTCTCCAGGACAACATAAAATCTGGGGCTCTGTGCTTTCTTTCGTTCTGAACAAGTGTTACTGTTTTCTGCACAAAAGCGATTCTGCGAAGCAATGTGAACACTTGTGCTTCCCAGGCACAGAGAAGGTGCTAGCAGGGAATTCTCTGCCTGCCTTTCCCCAGTGCTCTGCAAGCTCTCCAGGACAACATAAAATCTGGGGCTCTGTGCTTTCTTTCGTTCTGAACAAGTGTTACTGTTTTCTGCACAAAAGCGATTCTGCGAAGCAATGTGAACACTTCTGCTTCCCAGGCACAGAGAAGGTGCTAGCAGGGAATTCTCTGCCTGCCTTTCCCCAGTGCTCTGCAAGCTCTCCAGGACAACATAAAATCTGGGGCTCTGTGCTTTCTTTCATTCTGAACAAGTGTTACTGTTTTCTGCACAAAAGCTATTCTGCGAAGCAATGTGAACAGGCACAGAGAAGGTGCTAGCAGGGAATTCTCTGCCTGCCTTTCCTTAGTGCTCTCCAAGCTCTCCAGGACAACATAAAATCTGGGGCTCTGTGCTTTCTTTCGTTCTGAACAAGTGTTACTGTTTTCTGCACAAAAGCGATTCTGCGAAGCAATGTGAACACTTGTGCTTCCCAGGCACAGAGAAGGTGCTAGCAGGGAATTCTCTGCCTGCCTTTCGCCAGTGCTCTGCAAGCTCTCCAGGACAACATAAAATCTGGGGCTCTGTGCTTTCTTTCGTTCTGAACAAGTGTTACTGTTTTCTGCACAAAAGCGATTCTGCGAAGCAATGTGAACACTTGTGCTTCCCAGGCACAGAGAAGGTGCTAGCAGGGAATTCTCTGCCTGCCTTTCGCCAGTGCTCTGCAAGCTCTCCCGGACAACATAAAATCTGGGGCTCTGTGCTTTCTTTCGTTCTGAACAAGTGTTACTGTTTTCTGCACAAAAGAGATTCTGCGAAGCAATGTGAACACTTGTGCTTCCCAGGCACAGAGAAGGTGCTAGCAGGGAATTCTCTGCCTGCCTTTCCCCAGTGCTCTGCAAGCTCTCCAGGACAACATAAAATCTGGGGCTCTGTGCTTTCTTTCGTTCTGAACAAGTGTTACTGTTTTCTGCACAAAAGCGATTCTGCGAAGCAATGTGAACACTTGTGCTTCCCAGGCACAGAGAAGGTGCTAGCAGGGAATTCTCTGCCTGCCTTTCCCCAGTGCTCTGCAAGCTCTCCAGGACAACATAAAATCTGGGGCTCTGTGCTTTCTTTCGTTCTGAACAAGTGTTACTGTTTTCTGCACAAAAGCGATTCTGCGAAGCAATGTGAACACTTGTGCTTCCCAGGCACAGAGAAGGTGCTAGCAGGGAATTCTCTGCCTGCCTTTCCCCAGTGCTCTGCAAGCTCTCCAGGACAACATAAAATCTGGGGCTCTGTGCTTTCTTTCATTCTGAACAAGTGTTACTGTTTTCTGCACAAAAGCTATTCTGCGAAGCAATGTGAACAGGCACAGAGAAGGTGCTAGCAGGGAATTCTCTGCCTGCCTTTCCTTAGTGCTCTGCAAGCTCTCCAGGACAACATAAAATCTGGGGTTCTGTGCTTTCTTTCGTTCTGAACAAGTGTTACTGTTTTCTGCACAAAAGCGATTCTGCGAAGCAATGTGAACACTTCTGCTTCCCAGGCACAGAGAAGGTGCTAGCAGGGAATTCTCTGCCTGCCTTTCCCCAGTGCTCTGCAAGCTCTCCAGGACAACATAAAATCTGGGGCTCTGTGCTTTCTTTCATTCTGAACAAGTGTTACTGTTTTCTGCACAAAAGCGATTCTGCGAAGCAATGTGAACACTTCTGCTTCCCAGGCACAGAGAAGGTGCTAGCAGGGAATTCTCTGCCTGCCTTTCCCCAGTGCTCTGCAAGCTCTCCAGGACAACGTAAAATCTGGGGCTCTGTGCTTTCTTTCGTTCTGAACAAGTGTTACTGTTTTCTGCACAAAAGCGATTCTGCGAAGCAATGTGAACACTTGTGCTTCCCAGGCACAGAGAAGGTGCTAGCAGGGAATTCTCTGCCTGCCTTTCCCCAGTGCTCTGCAAGCTCTCCAGGACAACATAAAATCTGGGGCTCTGTGCTTTCTTTCGTTCTGAACAAGTGTTACTGTTTTCTGCACAAAAGCGATTCTGCGAAGCAATGTGAACACTTGTGCTTCCCAGGCACAGAGAAGGTGCTAGCAGGGAATTCTCTGCCTGCCTTTCCCCAGTGCTCTGCAAGCTCTCCAGGACAACAGCAAATCTGGGGCTCTGTGCTTTCTTTCGTTCTGAACAAGTGTTACTGTTTTCTGCACAAAAGCGATTCTGCGAAGCAAAGTGAACACTACTGCTTCCCAGGCACAGAGAAGGTGCTAGCAGGGAATTCTCTGCCTGCCTTTCCCCAGTGCTCTGCAAGCTCTCCAGGACAACATAAAATCTGGGGCTCTGTGCTTTCTTTCGTTCTGAACAAGTGTTACTGTTTTCTGCACAAAAGCGATTCTGCGAAGCAATGTGAACACTTGTGCTTCCCAGGCACAGAGAAGGTGCTAGCAGGGAATTCTCTGCCTGCCTTTCCCCAGTGCTCTGCAAGCTCTCCAGGACAACATAAAATCTGGGGCTCTGTGCTTTCTTTCGTTCTGAACAAGTGTTACTGTTTTCTGCACAAAAGCGATTCTGCGAAGCAATGTGAACACTTGTGCTTCCCAGGCACAGAGAAGGTGCTAGCAGGGAATTCTCTGCCTGCCTTTCCCCAGTGCTCTGCAAGCTCTCCAGGACAACAGCAAATCTGGGGCTCTGTGCTTTCTTTCATTCTGAACAAGTGTTACTGTTTTCTGCACAAAAGCTATTCTGCGAAGCAATGTGAACAGGCACAGAGAAGGTGCTAGCAGGGAATTCTCTGCCTGCCTTTCCCCAGTGCTCTGCAAGCTCTCCAGGACAACAGCAAATCTGGGGCTCTGTGCTTTCTTTCGTTCTGAACAAGTGTTACTGTTTTCTGCACAAAAGCGATTCTGCGAAGCAATGTGAACACTTGTGCTTCCCAGGCACAGAGAAGGTGCTAGCAGGGAATTCTCTGCCTGCCTTTCCCCAGTGCTCTGCAAGCTCTCCAGGACAACATAAAATCTGGGGCTCTGTGCTTTCTTTCGTTCTGAACAAATGTTACTGTTTTCTGCACAAAAGCGATTCTGCGAAGCAATGTGAACACTTGTGCTTCCCAGGCACAGAGAAGGTGCTAGCAGGGAATTCTCTGCCTGCCTTTCCCCAGTGCTCTGCAAGCTCTCCAGGACAACATAAAATCTGGGGCTCTGTGCTTTCTTTCGTTCTGAACAAGTGTTACTGTTTTCTGCACAAAAGCGATTCTGCGAAGCAATGTGAACACTTGTGCTTCCCAGGCACAGAGAAGGTGCTAGCAGGGAATTCTCTGCCTGCCTTTCCCCAGTGCTCTGCAAGCTCTCCAGGACAACATAAAATCTGGGGCTCTGTGCTTTCTTTCGTTCTGAACAAGTGTTACTGTTTTCTGCACAAAAGCGATTCTGCGAAGCAATGTGAACACTTGTGCTTCCCAGGCACAGAGAAGGTGCTAGCAGGGAATTCTCTGCCTGCCTTTCCCCAGTGCTCTGCAAGCTCTCCAGGACAACATAAAATCTGGGGCTCTGTGCTTTCTTTCGTTCTGAACAAGTGTTACTGTTTTCTGCACAAAAGCGATTCTGCGAAGCAATGTGAACACTTCTGCTTCCCAGGCACAGAGAAGGTGCTAGCAGGGAATTCTCTGCCTGCCTTTCCCCAGTGCTCTGCAAGCTCTCCAGGACAACATAAAATCTGGGGCTCTGTGCTTTCTTTCGTTCTGAACAAGTGTTACTGTTTTCTGCACAAAAGCGATTCTGCGAAGCAATGTGAACACTTCTGCTTCCCAGGCACAGAGAAGGTGCTAGCAGGGAATTCTCTGCCTGCCTTTCCCCAGTGCTCTGCAAGCTCTCCAGGACAACATAAAATCTGGGGCTCTGTGCTTTCTTTCGTTCTGAACAAGTGTTACTGTTTTCTGCACAAAAGCGATTCTGCAAAGCAATGTGAACACTTCTGCTTCCCAGGCACAGAGAAGGTGCTAGCAGGGAATTCTCTGCCTGCCTTTCCCCAGTGCTCTGCAAGCTCTCCAGGACAACAGCAAATCTGGGGCTCTGTGCTTTCTTTCGTTCTGAACAAGTGTTACTGTTTTCTGCACAAAAGCGATTCTGCGAAGCAATGTGAACACTTGTGCTTCCCAGGCACAGAGAAGGTGCTAGCAGGGAATTCTCTGCCTGCCTTTCCCCAGTGCTCTGCAAGCTCTCCAGGACAACATAAAATCTGGGGCTCTGTGCTTTCTTTCGTTCTGAACAAGTGTTACTGTTTTCTGCACAAAAGCGATTCTGCGAAGCAATGTGAACACTTGTGCTTCCCAGGCACAGAGAAGGTGCTAGCAGGGAATTCTCTGCCTGCCTTTCCCCAGTGCTCTGCAAGCTCTCCAGGACAACATAAAATCTGGGGCTCTGTGCTTTCTTTCGTTCTGAACAAGTGTTACTGTTTTCTGCACAAAAGCGATTCTGCCAAGCAATGTGAACACTTGTGCTTCCCAGGCACAGAGAAGGTGCTAGCAGGGAATTCTCTGCCTGCCTTTCCCCAGTGCTCTGCAAGCTCTCCAGGACAACATAAAATCTGGGGCTCTGTGCTTTCTTTCGTTCTGAACAAGTGTTACTGTTTTCTGCACAAAAGCGATTCTGCAAAGCAATGTGAACACTTCTGCTTCCCAGGCACAGAGAAGGTGCTAGCAGGGAATTCTCTGCCTGCCTTTCCTTAGTGCTCTGCAAGCTCTCCAGGACAACATAAAATCTGGGGTTCTGTGCTTTCTTTCTTCCTGACCAAGTGTTACTGTTTTCTGCACAAAAGCGATTCTGCGAAGCAATGTGAACACTTGTGCTTCCCAGGCACAGAGAAGGTGCTAGCAGGGAATTCTCTGCCTGCCTTTCCCCAGTGCTCTGCAAGCTCTCCAGGACAACATAAAATCTGGGGCTCTGTGCTTTCTTTCGTTCTGAACAAGTGTTACTGTTTTCTGCACAAAAGCGATTCTGCGAAGCAATGTGAACACTTCTGCTTCCCAGGCACAGAGAAGGTGCTAGCAGGGAATTCTCTGCCTGCCTTTCCCCAGTGCTCTGCAAGCTCTCCAGGACAACATAAAATCTGGGGCTCTGTGCTTTCTTTCATTCTGAACAAGTGTTACTGTTTTCTGCACAAAAGCTATTCTGCGAAGCAATGTGAACAGGCACAGAGAAGGTGCTAGCAGGGAATTCTCTGCCTGCCTTTCCTTAGTGCTCTGCAAGCTCTCCAGGACAACATAAAATCTGGGGTTCTGTGCTTTCTTTCGTTCTGAACAAGTGTTACTGTTTTCTGCACAAAAGCGATTCTGCGAAGCAATGTGAACACTTGTGCTTCCCAGGCACAGAGAAGGTGCTAGCAGGGAATTCTCTGCCTGCCTTTCCCCAGTGCTCTGCAAGCTCCCCAGGACAACGTAAAATCTGGGGCTCTGTGCTTTCTTTCGTTCTGAACAAGTGTTACTGTTTTCTGCACAAAAGCGATTCTGCGAAGCAATGTGAACACTTGTGCTTCCCAGGCACAGAGAAGGTGCTAGCAGGGAATTCTCTGCCTGCCTTTCCCCAGTGCTCTGCAAGCTCTCCAGGACAACATAAAATCTGGGGCTCTGTGCTTTCTTTCATTCTGAACAAGTGTTACTGTTTTCTGCACAAAAGCGATTCTGCGAAGCAATGTGAACACTTGTGCTTCCCAGGCACAGAGAAGGTGCTAGCAGGGAATTCTCTGCCTGCCTTTCCCCAGTGCTCTGCAAGCTCTCCAGGACAACATAAAATCTGGGGCTCTGTGCTTTCTTTCGTTCTGAACAAGTGTTACTGTTTTCTGCACAAAAGCGATTCTGCGAAGCAAAGTGAACACTACTGCTTCCCAGGCACAGAGAAGGTGCTAGCAGGGAATTCTCTGCCTGCCTTTCCCCAGTGCTCTGCAAGCTCTCCAGGACAACATAAAATCTGGGGCTCTGTGCTTTCTTTCGTTCTGAACAAGTGTTACTGTTTTCT
The DNA here is from genome assembly GCF_047716275.1 of Strix uralensis. NCBI lineage: Eukaryota > Metazoa > Chordata > Aves > Strigiformes > Strigidae > Strix > Strix uralensis. The sequence goes on from NW_027437061.1 coordinate 19,678, forward strand.
GCACAAAAGCGATTCTGCGAAGCAATGTGAACACTTGTGCTTCCCAGGCACAGAGAAGCTGCTAGCAGGGAATTCTCTGCCTGCCTTTCCCCAGTGCTCTGCAAGCTCTCCAGGACAACATAAAATCTGGGGCTCTGTGCTTTCTTTCGTTCTGAACAAGTGTTACTGTTTTCTGCACAAAAGCGATTCTGCGAAGCAATGTGAACACTTGTGCTTCCCAGGCACAGAGAAGGTGCTAGCAGGGAATTCTCTGCCTGCCTTTCCCCAGTGCTCTGCAAGCTCTCCAGGACAACAGCAAATCTGGGGCTCTGTGCTTTCTTTCATTCTGAACAAGTGTTACTGTTTTCTGCACAAAAGCGATTCTGCGAAGCAATGTGAACAGGCACAGAGAAGGTGCTAGCAGGGAATTCTCTGCCTGCCTTTCCCCAGTGCTCTGCAAGCTCTCCAGGACAACAGCAAATCTGGGGCTCTGTGCTTTCTTTCGTTCTGAACAAGTGTTACTGTTTTCTGCACAAAAGCGATTCTGCGAAGCAATGTGAACACTTCTGCTTCCCAGGCACAGAGAAGGTGCTAGCAGGGAATTCTCTGCCTGCCTTTCCCCAGTGCTCTGCAAGCTCTCCAGGACAACATAAAATCTGGGGCTCTGTGCTTTCTTTCGTTCTGAACAAGTGTTACTGTTTTCTGCACAAAAGCGATTCTGCGAAGCAATGTGAACACTTGTGCTTCCCAGGCACAGAGAAGGTGCTAGCAGGGAATTCTCTGCCTGCCTTTCCCCAGTGCTCTGCAAGCTCTCCAGGACAACATAAAATCTGGGGCTCTGTGCTTTCTTTCGTTCTGAACAAGTGTTACTGTTTTCTGCACAAAAGCGATTCTGCGAAGCAATGTGAACACTTGTGCTTCCCAGGCACAGAGAAGGTGCTAGCAGGGAATTCTCTGCCTGCCTTTCCCCAGTGCTCTGCAAGCTCTCCAGGACAACATAAAATCTGGGGCTCTGTGCTTTCTTTCGTTCTGAACAAGTGTTACTGTTTTCTGCACAAAAGCGATTCTGCGAAGCAATGTGAACACTTGTGCTTCCCAGGCACAGAGAAGGTGCTAGCAGGGAATTCTCTGCCTGCCTTTCCCCAGTGCTCTGCAAGCTCTCCAGGACAACATAAAATCTGGGGCTCTGTGCTTTCTTTCGTTCTGAACAAGTGTTACTGTTTTCTGCACAAAAGCGATTCTGCGAAGCAATGTGAACACTTGTGCTTCCCAGGCACAGAGAAGGTGCTAGCAGGGAATTCTCTGCCTGCCTTTCCCCAGTGCTCTGCAAGCTCTCCAGGACAACAGCAAATCTGGGGCTCTGTGCTTTCTTTCATTCTGAACAAGTGTTACTGTTTTCTGCACAAAAGCGATTCTGCGAAGCAATGTGAACAGGCACAGAGAAGGTGCTAGCAGGGAATTCTCTGCCTGCTTTTCCCCAGTGCTCTGCAAGCTCTCCAGGACAACAGCAAATCTGGGGCTCTGTGCTTTCTTTCGTTCTGAACAAGTGTTACTGTTTTCTGCACAAAAGCGATTCTGCGAAGCAATGTGAACACTTCTGCTTCCCAGGCACAGAGAAGGTGCTAGCAGGGAATTCTCTGCCTGCCTTTCCCCAGTGCTCTGCAAGCTCTCCAGGACAACATAAAATCTGGGGCTCTGTGCTTTCTTTCGTTCTGAACAAGTGTTACTGTTTTCTGCACAAAAGCGATTCTGCGAAGCAATGTGAACACTTGTGCTTCCCAGGCACAGAGAAGGTGCTAGCAGGGAATTCTCTGCCTGCCTTTCCCCAGTGCTCTGCAAGCTCTCCAGGACAACATAAAATCTGGGGCTCTGTGCTTTCTTTCGTTCTGAACAAGTGTTACTGTTTTCTGCACAAAAGCGATTCTGCGAAGCAATGTGAACACTTGTGCTTCCCAGGCACAGAGAAGGTGCTAGCAGGGAATTCTCTGCCTGCCTTTCCCCAGTGCTCTGCAAGCTCTCCAGGACAACATAAAATCTGGGGCTCTGTGCTTTCTTTCGTTCTGAACAAGTGTTACTGTTTTCTGCACAAAAGCGATTCTGCGAAGCAATGTGAACACTTGTGCTTCCAGGCACAGAGAAGGTGCTAGCAGGGAATTCTCTGCCTGCCTTTCCCCAGTGCTCTGCAAGCTCTCCAGGACAACATAAAATCTGGGGCTCTGTGCTTTCTTTCGTTCTGAACAAGTGTTACTGTTTTCTGCACAAAAGCGATTCTGCGAAGCAATGTGAACACTTGTGCTTCCAGGCACAGAGAAGGTGCTAGCAGGGAATTCTCTGCCTGCCTTTCCCCAGTGCTCTGCAAGCTCTCCAGGACAACATAAAATCTGGGGCTCTGTGCTTTCTTTCGTTCTGAACAAGTGTTACTGTTTTCTGCACAAAAGCGATTCTGCAAAGCAATGTGAACACTTGTGCTTCCCAGGCACAGAGAAGGTGCTAGCAGGGAATTCTCTGCCTGCCTTTCCCCAGTGCTCTGCAAGCTCTCCAGGACAACATAAAATCTGGGGCTCTGTGCTTTCTTTCGTTCTGAACAAGTGTTACTGTTTTCTGCACAAAAGCGATTCTGCGAAGCAATGTGAACACTTGTGCTTCCCAGGCACAGAGAAGGTGCTAGCAGGGAATTCTCTGCCTGCCTTTCCCCAGTGCTCTGCAAGCTCTCCAGGACAACATAAAATCTGGGGCTCTGTGCTTTCTTTCGTTCTGAACAAGTGTTACTGTTTTCTGCACAAAAGCGATTCTGCGAAGCAATGTGAACACTTGTGCTTCCAGGCACAGAGAAGGTGCTAGCAGGGAATTCTCTGCCTGCCTTTCCCCAGTGCTCTGCAAGCTCTCCAGGACAACATAAAATCTGGGGCTCTGTGCTTTCTTTCGTTCTGAACAAGTGTTACTGTTTTCTGCACAAAAGCGATTCTGCGAAGCAATGTGAACACTTGTGCTTCCCAGGCACAGAGAAGGTGCTAGCAGGGAATTCTCTGCCTGCCTTTCCCCAGTGCTCTGCAAGCTCTCCAGGACAACATAAAATCTGGGGCTCTGTGCTTTCTTTCGTTCTGAACAAGTGTTACTGTTTTCTGCACAAAAGCGATTCTGCGAAGCAATGTGAACACTTGTGCTTCCCAGGCACAGAGAAGGTGCTAGCAGGGAATTCTCTGCCTGCCTTTCCCCAGTGCTCTGCAAGCTCTCCAGGACAACATAAAATCTGGGGCTCTGTGCTTTCTTTCGTTCTGAACAAGTGTTACTGTTTTCTGCACAAAAGCGATTCTGCGAAGCAATGTGAACACTTGTGCTTCCCAGGCACAGAGAAGGTGCTAGCAGGGAATTCTCTGCCTGCCTTTCCCCAGTGCTCTGCAAGCTCTCCAGGACAACATAAAATCTGGGGCTCTGTGCTTTCTTTCGTTCTGAACAAATGTTACTGTTTTCTGCACAAAAGCGATTCTGCGAAGCAATGTGAACACTTGTGCTTCCCAGGCACAGAGAAGGTGCTAGCAGGGAATTCTCTGCCTGCCTTTCCCCAGTGCTCTGCAAGCTCTCCAGGACAACATAAAATCTGGGGCTCTGTGCTTTCTTTCGTTCTGAACAAGTGTTACTGTTTTCTGCACAAAAGCGATTCTGCGAAGCAATGTGAACACTTCTGCTTCCCAGGCACAGAGAAGGTGCTAGCAGGGAATTCTCTGCCTGCCTTTCCCCAGTGCTCTGCAAGCTCTCCAGGACAACATAAAATCTGGGGCTCTGTGCTTTCTTTCGTTCTGAACAAGTGTTACTGTTTTCTGCACAAAAGCGATTCTGCAAAGCAATGTGAACACTTGTGCTTCCCAGGCACAGAGAAGGTGCTAGCAGGGAATTCTCTGCCTGCCTTTCCCCAGTGCTCTGCAAGCTCTCCAGGACAACATAAAATCTGGGGCTCTGTGCTTTCTTTCATTCTGAACAAGTGTTACTGTTTTCTGCACAAAAGCGATTCTGCAAAGCAATGTGAACACTTCTGCTTCCCAGGCACAGAGAAGGTGCTAGCAGGGAATTCTCTGCCTGCCTTTCCCCAGTGCTCTGCAAGCTCTCCAGGACAACATAAAATCTGGGGCTCTGTGCTTTCTTTCGTTCTGAACAAGTGTTACTGTTTTCTGCACAAAAGCGATTCTGCGAAGCAATGTGAACACTTGTGCTTCCCAGGCACAGAGAAGGTGCTAGCAGGGAATTCTCTGCCTGCCTTTCCCCAGTGCTCTGCAAGCTCTCCAGGACAACATAAAATCTGGGGCTCTGTGCTTTCTTTCGTTCTGAACAAGTGTTACTGTTTTCTGCACAAAAGCGATTCTGCGAAGCAATGTGAACACTTGTGCTTCCCAGGCACAGAGAAGGTGCTAGCAGGGAATTCTCTGCATGCCTTTCCCCAGTGCTCTGCAAGCTCTCCAGGACAACATAAAATCTGGGGCTCTGTGCTTTCTTTCGTTCTGAACAAGTGTTACTGTTTTCTGCACAAAAGCGATTCTGCGAAGCAATGTGAACACTTCTGCTTCCCAGGCACAGAGAAGGTGCTAGCAGGGAATTCTCTGCCTGCCTTTCCCCAGTGCTCTGCAAGCTCTCCAGGACAACATAAAATCTGGGGCTCTGTGCTTTCTTTCGTTCTGAACAAGTGTTACTGTTTTCTGCACAAAAGCGATTCTGCGAAGCAATGTGAACACTTGTGCTTCCCAGGCACAGAGAAGGTGCTAGCAGGGAATTCTCTGCCTGCCTTTCCCCAGTGCTCTGCAAGCTCTCCAGGACAACATAAAATCTGGGGCTCTGTGCTTTCTTTCGTTCTGAACAAGTGTTACTGTTTTCTGCACAAAAGCGATTCTGCGAAGCAATGTGAACACTTGTGCTTCCCAGGCACAGAGAAGGTGCTAGCAGGGAATTCTCTGCCTGCCTTTCCCCAGTGCTCTGCAAGCTCTCCAGGACAACATAAAATCTGGGGCTCTGTGCTTTCTTTCGTTCTGAACAAGTGTTACTGTTTTCTGCACAAAGCGATTCTGCGAAGCAATGTGAACACTACTGCTTCCCAGCACAGAGAAGGTGCTAGCAGGGAATTCTCTGCCTGCCTTTCCCCAGTGCTCTGCAAGCTCTCCAGGACAACATAAAATCTGGGGCTCTGTGCTTTCTTTCGTTCTGAACAAGTGTTACTGTTTTCTGCACAAAAGCGATTCTGCGAAGCAATGTGAACACTTGTGCTTCCCAGGCACAGAGAAGGTGCTAGCAGGGAATTCTCTGCCTGCCTTTCCCAGTGCTCTGCAAGCTCTCCAGGACAACATAAAATCTGGGGCTCTGTGCTTTCTTTCGTTCTGAACAAGTGTTACTGTTTTCTGCACAAAAGCGATTCTGCGAAGCAATGTGAACACTTGTGCTTCCCAGGCACAGAGAAGGTGCTAGCAGGGAATTCTCTGCCTGCCTTTCCCCAGTGCTCTGCAAGCTCTCCAGGACAACATAAAATCTGGGGCTCTGTGCTTTCTTTCGTTCTGAACAAGTGTTACTGTTTTCTGCACAAAAGCGATTCTGCGAAGCAATGTGAACACTTGTGCTTCCCAGGCACAGAGAAGGTGCTAGCAGGAATTCTCTGCCTGCCTTTCCCCAGTGCTCTGCAAGCTCTCCAGGACAACATAAAATCTGGGGCTCTGTGCTTTCTTTCGTTCTGAACAAGTGTTACTGTTTCTGCACAAAAGCGATTCTGCGAAGCAATGTGAACACTTGTGCTTCCCAGGCACAGAGAAGGTGCTAGCAGGGAATTCTCTGCCTGCCTTTCCCCAGTGCTCTGCAAGCTCTCCAGGACAACATAAAATCTGGGGCTCTGTGCTTTCTTTCGTTCTGAACAAGTGTTACTGTTTTCTGCACAAAAGCGATTCTGCAAAGCAATGTGAACACTTGTGCTTCCCAGGCACAGAGAAGGTGCTAGCAGGGAATTCTCTGCCTGCCTTTCCCCAGTGCTCTGCAAGCTCTCCAGGACAACATAAAATCTGGGGCTCTGTGCTTTCTTTCGTTCTGAACAAGTGTTACTGTTTTCTGCACAAAAGCGATTCTGCGAAGCAATGTGAACACTTGTGCTTCCCAGGCACAGAGAAGGTGCTAGCAGGGAATTCTCTGCCTGCCTTTCCCCAGTGCTCTGCAAGCTCTCCAGGACAACATAAAATCTGGGGCTCTGTGCTTTCTTTCGTTCTGAACAAGTGTTACTGTTTTCTGCACAAAAGCGATTCTGCGAAGCAATGTGAACACTTGTGCTTCCCAGGCACAGAGAAGGTGCTAGCAGGGAATTCTCTGCCTGCCTTTCCCAGTGCTCTGCAAGCTCTCCAGGACAACATAAAATCTGGGGCTCTGTGCTTTCTTTCGTTCTGAACAAGTGTTACTGTTTTCTGCACAAAAGCGATTCTGCGAAGCAATGTGAACACTTGTGCTTCCCAGGCACAGAGAAGGTGCTAGCAGGGAATTCTCTGCCTGCCTTTCCCCAGTGCTCTGCAAGCTCTCCAGGACAACATAAAATCTGGGGCTCTGTGCTTTCTTTCGTTCTGAACAAGTGTTACTGTTTTCTGCACAAAGCGATTCTGCGAAGCAATGTGAACACTTGTGCTTCCCAGGCACAGAGAAGGTGCTAGCAGGGAATTCTCTGCCTGCCTTTCCCCAGTGCTCTGCAAGCTCTCCAGGACAACATAAAATCTGGGGCTCTGTGCTTTCTTTCGTTCTGAACAAGTGTTACTGTTTTCTGCACAAAAGCGATTCTGCGAAGCAATGTGAACACTTGTGCTTCCCAGGCACAGAGAAGGTGCTAGCAGGGAATTCTCTGCCTGCCTTTCCCCAGTGCTCTGCAAGCTCTCCAGGACAACATAAAATCTGGGGCTCTGTGCTTTCTTTCGTTCTGAACAAGTGTTACTGTTTTCTGCACAAAAGCGATTCTGCGAAGCAATGTGAACACTTGTGCTTCCAGGCACAGAGAAGGTGCTAGCAGGGATTCTCTGCCTGCCTTTCCCCAGTGCTCTGCAAGCTCTCCAGGACAACATAAAATCTGGGGCTCTGTGCTTTCTTTCGTTCTGAACAAGTGTTACTGTTTTCTGCACAAAAGCGATTCTGCGAAGCAATGTGAACACTTGTGCTTCCCAGGCACAGAGAAGGTGCTAGCAGGGAATTCTCTGCCTGACCTTTCCCCAGTGCTCTGCAAGCTCTCCAGGACAACATAAAATGCTCTGTGCTTTCTTCGTTCTGAACAAGTGTTACTGTTTTCTGCACAAAAGCGATTCTGCGAAGCAATGTGAACACTTGTGCTTCCCAGGCACAGAGAAGGTGCTAGCAGGGAATTCTCTGCCTGCCTTTCCCCAGTGCTCTGCAAGCTCTCCAGGACAACATAAAATCTGGGGCTCTGTGCTTTCTTTCGTTCTGAACAAGTGTTACAGTTTTCTGCACAAAAGCGATTCTGCGAAGCAATGTGAACACTTGTGCTTCCCAGGCACAGAGAAGGTGCTAGCAGGGAATTCTCTGCCTGCCTTTCCCCAGTGCTCTGCAAGCTCTCCAGGACAACATAAAAATCTGGTGCTCTGTGCTTTCTTTCGTTCTGAACAAGTGTTACTGTTTTCTGCACAAAAAGCGATTCTGCGAAGCAATGTGAACACTTGTGCTTCCCAGGCACAGAGAAGGTGCTAGCAGGGAATTCTCTGCCTGCCTTTCCCCAGTGCTCTGCAAGCTCTCCAGGACAACATAAAATCTGGGGCTCTGTGCTTTCTTTCGTTCTGAACAAGTGTTAGTGTTTTCTGCACAAAAGCGATTCTGCGAAGCAATGTGAACACTTGTGCTTCCCAGGCACAGAGAAGGTGCTAGCAGGGAATTCTCTGCCTGCCTTTCCCCAGTGCTCTGCAAGCTCTCCAGGACAACATAAAATCTGGGGCTCTGTGCTTTCTTTCGTTCTGAACAAGTGTTACTGTTTTCTGCACAAAAGCGATTCTGCGAAGCAATGTGAACACTTCTGCTTCCCAGGCACAGAGAAGGTGCTAGCAGGGAATTCTCTGCCTGCCTTTCCCCAGTGCTCTGCAAGCTCTCCAGGACAACATAAAATCTGGGGCTCTGTGCTTTCTTTCGTTCTGAACAAGTGTTACTGTTTTCTGCACAAAAGCGATTCTGCGAAGCAATGTGAACACTTGTGCTTCCCAGGCACAGAGAAGGTGCTAGCAGGGAATTCTCTGCCTGCCTTTCCCCAGTGCTCTGCAAGCTCTCCAGGACAACATAAAATCTGGGGCTCTGTGCTTTCTTTCGTTCTGAACAAGTGTTACTGTTTTCTGCACAAAAGCGATTCTGCGAAGCAATGTGAACACTTCTGCTTCCAGGCACAGAGAAGGTGCTAGCAGGGAATTCTCTGCCTGCCTTTCCCCAGTGCTCTGCAAGCTCTCCAGGACAACATAAAATCTGGGGCTCTGTGCTTTCCTTCGTTCTGAACAAGTGTTACTGTTTCTGCACAAAAGCGATTCTGCGAAGCAATGTGAACACTTGTGCTTCCAGGCACAGAGAAGGTGCTAGCAGGGAATTCTCTGCCTGCCTTTCCCCAGTGCTCTGCAAGCTCTCCAGGACAACATAAAATCTGGGGCTCTGTGCTTTCTTTCGTTCTGAACAAGTGTTACTGTTTTCTGCACAAAAGCGATTCTGCGAAGCAATGTGAACACTTCTGCTTCCCAGGCACAGAGAAGGTGCTAGCAGGGAATTCTCTGCCTGCCTTTCCCCAGTGCTCTGCAAGCTCTCCAGGACAACATAAAATCTGGGGCTCTGTGCTTTCCTTCGTTCTGAACAAGTGTTACTGTTTTCTGCACAAAAGCGATTCTGCGAAGCAATGTGAACACTTGTGCTTCCCAGGCACAGAGAAGGTGCTAGCAGGGAATTCTCTGCCTGCCTTTCCCCAGTGCTCTGCAAGCTCTCCAGGACAACATAAAATCTGGGGCTCTGTGCTTTCTTTCGTTCTGAACAAGTGTTACTGTTTTCTGCACAAAAGCGATTCTGCGAAGCAATGTGAACACTTGTGCTTCCCAGGCACAGAGAAGGTGCTAGCAGGGAATTCTCTGCCTGCCTTTCCCCAGTGCTCTGCAAGCTCTCCAGGACAACATAAAATCTGGGGCTCTGTGCTTTCTTTCGTTCTGAACAAGTGTTACAGTTTTCTGCACAAAAGCGATTCTGCGAAGCAATGTGAACACTTGTGCTTCCCAGGCACAGAGAAGGTGCTAGCAGGGAATTCTCTGCCTGCCTTTCCCCAGTGCTCTGCAAGCTCTCCAGGACAACATAAAATCTGGGGCTCTGTGCTTTCCTTCGTTCTGAACAAGTGTTACAGTTTTCTGCACAAAAGCGATTCTGCGAAGCAATGTGAACACTTGTGCTTCCCAGGCACAGAGAAGGTGCTAGCAGGGAATTCTCTGCCTGCCTTTCCCCAGTGCTCTGCAAGCTCTGCAGGACAACATAAAATCTGGGGCTCTGTGCTTTCTTTCGTTCTGAACAAGTGTTACTGTTTTCTGCACAAAAGCGATTCTGCGAAGCAATGTGAACACTTGTGCTTCCCAGGCACAGAGAAGGTGCTAGCAGGGAATTCTCTGCCTGCCTTTCCCCAGTGCTCTGCAAGCTCTCCAGGACAACAGCAAATCTGGGGCTCTGTGCTTTCTTTCGTTCTGAACAAGTGTTACTGTTTTCTGCACAAAAGCGATTCTGCGAAGCAATGTGAACACTTCTGCTTCCCAGGCACAGAGAAGGTGCTAGCAGGGAATTCTCTGCCTGCCTTTCCCCAGTGCTCTGCAAGCTCTCCAGGACAACATAAAATCTGGGGCTCTGTGCTTTCCTTCGTTCTGAACAAGTGTTACTGTTTTCTGCACAAAAGCGATTCTGCGAAGCAATGTGAACACTTCTGCTTCCCAGGCACAGAGAAGGTGCTAGCAGGGAATTCTCTGCCTGCCTTTCCCCAGTGCTCTGCAAGCTCTCCAGGACAACATAAAATCTGGGGCTCTGTGCTTTCCTTCGTTCTGAACAAGTGTTACTGTTTTCTGCACAAAAGCGATTCTGCGAAGCAATGTGAACACTTGTGCTTCCCAGGCACAGAGAAGGTGCTAGCAGGGAATTCTCTGCCTGCCTTTCCCCAGTGCTCTGCAAGCTCTCCAGGACAACATAAAATCTGGGGCTCTGTGCTTTCTTTCGTTCTGAACAAGTGTTACTGTTTTCTGCACAAAAGCGATTCTGCGAAGCAATGTGAACACTTGTGCTTCCCAGGCACAGAGAAGGTGCTAGCAGGGAATTCTCTGCCTGCCTTTCCCAGTGCTCTGCAAGCTCTCCAGGACAACAGCAAATCTGGGGCTCTGTGCTTTCTTTCGTTCTGAACAAGTGTTACTGTTTTCTGCACAAAAGCGATTCTGCGAAGCAATGTGAACAGGCACAGAGAAGGTGCTAGCAGGGAATTCTCTGCCTGCCTTTCCCCAGTGCTCTGCAAGCTCTCCAGGACAACATAAAATCTGGGGCTCTGTGCTTTCTTTCGTTCTGAACAAGTGTTACTGTTTTCTGCACAAAAGCGATTCTGCGAAGCAATGTGAACACTTGTGCTTCCCAGGCACAGAGAAGGTGCTAGCAGGGAATTCTCTGCCTGCCTTTCCCCAGTGCTCTGCAAGCTCTCCAGGACAACATAAAATCTGGGGCTCTGTGCTTTCTTTCGTTCTGAACAAGTGTTAGTGTTTTCTGCACAAAAGCGATTCTGCGAAGCAATGTGAACACTTGTGCTTCCCAGGCACAGAGAAGGTGCTAGCAGGGAATTCTCTGCCTGCCTTTCCCAGTGCTCTGCAAGCTCTCCAGGACAACATAAAATCTGGGGCTCTGTGCTTTCTTTCGTTCTGAACAAGTGTTACAGTTTTCTGCACAAAAGCGATTCTGCGAAGCAATGTGAACACTTGTGCTTCCCAGGCACAGAGAAGGTGCTAGCAGGGAATTCTCTGCCTGCCTTTCCCCAGTGCTCTGCAAGCTCTCCAGGACAACATAAATCTGGGGCTCTGTACTTTCCTTCGTTCTGAACAAGTGTTACTGTTTTCTGCACAAAAGCGATTCTGCGAAGCAATGTGAACACTTGTGCTTCCCAGGCACAGAGAAGGTGCTAGCAGGGAATTCTCTGCCTGCCTTTCCCCAGTGCTCTGCAAGCTCTCCAGGACAACAGCAAATCTGGGGCTCTGTGCTTTCTTTCGTTCTGAACAAGTGTTACTGTTTTCTGCACAAAAGCGATTCTGCGAAGCAATGTGAACACTTGTGCTTCCCAGGCACAGAGAAGGTGCTAGCAGGGAATTCTCTGCCTGCCTTTCCCCAGTGCTCTGCAAGCTCTCCAGGACAACATAAAATCTGGGGCTCTGTGCTTTCTTTCGTTCTGAACAAGTGTTACAGTTTTCTGCACAAAAGCGATTCTGCGAAGCAATGTGAACACTTGTGCTTCCCAGGCACAGAGAAGGTGCTAGCAGGGAATTCTCTGCCTGCCTTTCCCCAGTGCTCTGCAAGCTCTCCAGGACAACATAAAATCTGGGGCTCTGTGCTTTCTTTCGTTCTGAACAAGTGTTACTGTTTTCTGCACAAAAGCGATTCTGCGAAGCAATGTGAACACTTGTGCTTCCCAGGCACAGAGAAGGTGCTAGCAGGGAATTCTCTGCCTGCCTTTCCCCAGTGCTCTGCAAGCTCTCCAGGACAACATAAAATCTGGGGCTCTGTGCTTTCTTTCGTTCTGAACAAGTGTTACTGTTTTCTGCACAAAAGCGATTCTGCGAAGCAATGTGAACACTTGTGCTTCCCAGGCACAGAGAAGGTGCTAGCAGGGAATTCTCTGCCTGCCTTTCCCAGTGCTCTGCAAGCTCTCCAGGACAACATAAAATCTGGGGCTCTGTGCTTTCTTTCGTTCTGAACAAGTGTTAGTGTTTTCTGCACAAAAGCGATTCTGCGAAGCAATGTGAACACTTGTGCTTCCCAGGCACAGAGAAGGTGCTAGCAGGGAATTCTCTGCCTGCCTTTCCCCAGTGCTCTGCAAGCTCTCCAGGACAACATAAAATCTGGGGCTCTGTGCTTTCTTTCGTTCTGAACAAGTGTTACAGTTTTCTGCACAAAAGCGATTCTGCGAAGCAATGTGAACACTTGTGCTTCCCAGGCACAGAGAAGGTGCTAGCAGGGAATTCTCTGCCTGCCTTTCCCCAGTGCTCTGCAAGCTCTCCAGGACAACATAAAATCTGGGGCTCTGTACTTTCCTTCGTTCTGAACAAGTGTTACTGTTTTCTGCACAAAAGCGATTCTGCGAAGCAATGTGAACACTTGTGCTTCCCAGGCACAGAGAAGGTGCTAGCAGGAATTCTCTGCCTGCCTTTCCCCAGTGCTCTGCAAGCTCTCCAGGACAACATAAATCTGGGGCTCTGTGCTTTCTTTCGTTCTGAACAAGTGTTACTGTTTTCTGCACAAAAGCGATTCTGCGAAGCAATGTGAACACTTGTGCTTCCCAGGCACAGAGAAGGTGCTAGCAGGGAATTCTCTGCCTGCCTTTCCCAGTGCTCTGCAAGCTCTCCAGGACAACATAAAATCTGGGGCTCTGTGCTTTCTTTCGTTCTGAACAAGTGTTACAGTTTTCTGCACAAAAGCGATTCTGCGAAGCAATGTGAACACTTGTGCTTCCCAGGCACAGAGAAGGTGCTAGCAGGGAATTCTCTGCCTGCCTTTCCCCAGTGCTCTGCAAGCTCTCCAGGACAACATAAAATCTGGGGCTCTGTGCTTTCTTTCGTTCTGAACAAGTGTTACTGTTTTCTGCACAAAAGCGATTCTGCGAAGCAATGTGAACACTTGTGCTTCCCAGGCACAGAGAAGGTGCTAGCAGGGAATTCTCTGCCTGCCTTTCCCCAGTGCTCTGCAAGCTCTCCAGGACAACATAAAATCTGGGCTCTGTGCTTTCTTTCGTTCTGAACAAGTGTTACTGTTTTCTGCACAAAAGCGATTCTGCGAAGCAATGTGAACACTTGTGCTTCCCAGGCACAGAGAAGGTGCTAGCAGGGAATTCTCTGCCTGCCTTTCCCCAGTGCTCTGCAAGCTCTCCAGGACAACATAAAATCTGGGGCTCTGTGCTTTCTTTCGTTCTGAACAAGTGTTACTGTTTTCTGCACAAAAGCGATTCTGCGAAGCAATGTGAACACTTGTGCTTCCCAGGCACAGAGAAGGTGCTAGCAGGGAATTCTCTGCCTGCCTTTCCCCAGTGCTCTGCAAGCTCTCCAGGACAACATAAATCTGGGGCTCTGTGCTTTCTTTCGTTCTGAACAAGTGTTAGTGTTTTCTGCACAAAAGCGATTCTGCGAAGCAATGTGAACACTTGTGCTTCCCAGGCACAGAGAAGGTGCTAGCAGGGAATTCTCTGCCTGCCTTTCCCCAGTGCTCTGCAAGCTCTCCAGGACAACATAAAATCTGGGGCTCTGTGCTTTCTTTCGTTCTGAACAAGTGTTAGTGTTTTCTGCACAAAAGCGATTCTGCGAAGCAATGTGAACACTTGTGCTTCCCAGGCACAGAGAAGGTGCTAGCAGGGAATTCTCTGCCTGCCTTTCCCCAGTGCTCTGCAAGCTCTCCAGGACAACAGCAAATCTGGGGCTCTGTGCTTTCTTTCGTTCTGAACAAGTGTTACTGTTTTCTGCACAAAAGCGATTCTGCGAAGCAATGTGAACACTTGTGCTTCCCAGGCACAGAGAAGGTGCTAGCAGGGAATTCTCTGCCTGCCTTTCCCCAGTGCTCTGCAAGCTCTCCAGGACAACATAAAATCTGGGGCTCTGTGCTTTCTTTCGTTCTGAACAAGTGTTAGTGTTTTCTGCACAAAAGCGATTCTGCGAAGCAATGTGAACACTTGTGCTTCCAGGCACAGAGAAGGTGCTAGCAGGGAATTCTCTGCCTGCCTTTCCCCAGTGCTCTGCAAGCTCTCCAGGACAACAGCAAATCTGGGGCTCTGTGCTTTCTTTCGTTCTGAACAAGTGTTAGTGTTTTCTGCACAAAAGCGATTCTGCGAAGCAATGTGAACACTTGTGCTTCCCAGGCACAGAGAAGGTGCTAGCAGGGAATTCTCTGCCTGCCTTTCCCCAGTGCTCTGCAAGCTCTCCAGGACAACATAAAATCTGGGGCTCTGTGCTTTCTTCGTTCTGAACAAGTGTTACTGTTTTCTGCACAAAAGCGATTCTGCGAAGCAATGTGAACACTTGTGCTTCCCAGGCACAGAGAAGGTGCTAGCAGGGAATTCTCTGCCTGCCTTTCCCCAGTGCTCTGCAAGCTCTCCAGGACAACATAAAATCTGGGGCTCTGTGCTTTCTTTCGTTCTGAACAAGTGTTACTGTTTTCTGCACAAAAGCGATTCTGCGAAGCAATGTGAACACTTGTGCTTCCCAGGCACAGAGAAGGTGGCTAGCAGGGAATTCTCTGCCTGCCTTTCCCCAGTGCTCTGCAAGCTCTCCAGGACAACATAAAATCTGGGGCTCTGTGCTTTCTTTCGTTCTGAACAAGTGTTAGTGTTTTCTGCACAAAAGCGATTCTGCGAAGCAATGTGAACACTTGTGCTTCCCAGGCACAGAGAAGGTGCTAGCAGGGAATTCTCTGCCTGCCTTTCCCCAGTGCTCTGCAAGCTCTCCAGGACAACATAAAATCTGGGGCTCTGTGCTTTCTTTCGTTCTGAACAAGTGTTACTGTTTTCTGCACAAAAGCGATTCTGCGAAGCAATGTGAACACTTGTGCTTCCCAGGCACAGAGAAGGTGCTAGCAGGGAATTCTCTGCCTGCCTTTCCCCAGTGCTCTGCAAGCTCTCCAGGACAACATAAAATCTGGGGCTCTGTGCTTTTTCGTTCTGAACAAGTGTTACTGTTTTCTGCACAAAAGCGATTCTGCGAAGCAATGTGAACACTTGTGCTTCCCAGGCACAGAGAAGGTGCTAGCAGGGAATTCTCTGCCTGCCTTTCCCCAGTGCTCTGCAAGCTCTCCAGGACAACATAAAATCTGGGGCTCTGTGCTTTCTTTCGTTCTGAACAAGTGTTACTGTTTTCTGCACAAAAGCGATTCTGCGAAGCAATGTGAACACTTGTGCTTCCAGGCACAGAGAAGGTGCTAGCAGGGAATTCTCTGCCTGCCTTTCCCCAGTGCTCTGCAAGCTCTCCAGGACAACATAAAATCTGGGGCTCTGTGCTTTCTTTCGTTCTGAACAAGTGTTACTGTTTTCTGCACAAAAGCGATTCTGCGAAGCAATGTGAACACTTGTGCTTCCCAGGCACAGAGAAGGTGCTAGCAGGGAATTCTCTGCCTGCCTTTCCCCAGTGCTCTGCAAGCTCTCCAGGACAACATAAAATCTGGGGCTCTGTGCTTTCTTTCGTTCTGAACAAGTGTTACTGTTTTCTGCACAAAAGCGATTCTGCGAAGCAATGTGAACACTTGTGCTTCCCAGGCACAGAGAAGGTGCTAGCAGGGAATTCTCTGCCTGCCTTTCCCCAGTGCTCTGCAAGCTCTCCAGGACAACATAAAATCTGGGGCTCTGTGCTTTCTTTCGTTCTGAACAAGTGTTACTGTTTTCTGCACAAAAGCGATTCTGCGAAGCAATGTGAACACTTGTGCTTCCCAGGCACAGAGAAGGTGCTAGCAGGAATTCTCTGCCTGCCTTTCCCCAGTGCTCTGCAAGCTCTCCAGGACAACATAAATCTGGGCTCTGTGCTTTCTTTCGTTCTGAACAAGTGTTACTGTTTTCTGCACAAAAGCGATTCTGCGAAGCAATGTGAACACTTGTGCTTCCCAGGCACAGAGAAGGTGCTAGCAGGGAATTCTCTGCCTGCCTTTCCCCAGTGCTCTGCAAGCTCTCCAGGACAACATAAAATCTGGGGCTCTGTGCTTTCTTTCGTTCTGAACAAGTGTTACTGTTTTCTGCACAAAAGCGATTCTGCGAAGCAATGTGAACACTTGTGCTTCCCAGGCACAGAGAAGGTGCTAGCAGGGAATTCTCTGCCTGCCTTTCCCCAGTGCTCTGCAAGCTCTCCAGGACAACAGCAAATCTGGGGCTCTGTGCTTTCTTTCGTTCTGAACAAGTGTTACTGTTTTCTGCACAAAAGCGATTCTGCGAAGCAATGTGAACACTTGTGCTTCCCAGGCACAGAGAAGGTGCTAGCAGGGAATTCTCTGCCTGCCTTTCCCCAGTGCTCTGCAAGCTCTCCAGGACAACATAAAATCTGGGGCTCTGTGCTTTCTTTCGTTCTGAACAAGTGTTACTGTTTTCTGCACAAAAGCGATTCTGCGAAGCAATGTGAACACTTGTGCTTCCAGGCACAGAGAAGGTGCTAGCAGGGGAATTCTCTGCCTGCCTTTCCCCAGTGCTCTGCAAGCTCTCCAGGACAACATAAAATCTGGGGCTCTGTGCTTTCTTTCGTTCTGAACAAGTGTTACTGTTTTCTGCACAAAAGCGATCTGCGAAGCAATGTGAACACTTCGTGCTTCC
>NW_027437062.1:0-36103 GCF_047716275.1 Strix uralensis
TTTAGCCAGGATAGGGTTAAGTTTCCCCAGCAGTGGGGAGGGAGCTCTAGCCGGGTTATTCAATACCATGCTGACGTCAGGTCCGGGCGCCCAAGCGCGGGAAGATTGGTAAACGCGTGGGGTGGGTCGCTTCCCTCACTGCTGTATCTGTATATCCCTTGTTCTGTTTATTGTTATTACTGTTATTGCCATTGTTCTTGTTGTTGTTCTGTTTGTTGCTGTTGCACTGTTGTATCAAACCTCTCCTTATCTCAGCCCCGGGTTTGTATTTCACTCCCTGCCCCGTTCCGGTCGGAGGGTGGGGGAGGGGCAGCGTCAGCGTGGTCTCGGGTCCCGGCGGGGCCTAAACCACCACAGCCTTTTTGGCACCCAACGTGTGGCACGAGAGGGCTGAGATAAGGACAAAAGGAGAAGGTGTGTTAGAGCCATCTGTTAGGTGCCATTTTTCTGGTTTTATTTGTATTTGTTTGATAAGGAACATTTGCAGTGCTGGCCAATTTGCTTGCGTGGTGGGGCTGGATTAATCCTTATATCCCCTGTGTGTTCCCAGTGCTGGCGTTTGTTATCGGTGGAAAATGTGTCAAGGGTTTTATTTTGCTATACTGGCTACTGACTGCTTATAATGTGCTTGGATCACTGCTTGTGGGGGTGAACCGGTACCTGTTTGCTGCCTGGGCTTTCGTTAGGGGTCTCACCCGCCTCTGTGGGTGAGCCAGGGGAAGAGATGCTCTCGGTTTTTGAGAGTTTTAGCTATCCTTGGAGCACCCAGGCCAGTGTGTTTGCGGCACAGCGCTTTCTGAATGTCTGCCCGATCTTGTTTTGGGCCATGCGGTACTTCTCCAATAATGGCACCACCCGGAAACCTGCCCCGAGGGCAGATAGCTATAAATGGCAAGGTGTGTGGAAAAGATGGGCAAGTGCCTGAGTCAGTGGTCACCCCCAATGCTTTGGGATTTCACTCCCAAACAAGTGCAGAGTCCTGATAAACTGGTGGAGTGTTTGGAAAAGGTGTGTTGCCAATCTGACAAACCCCGGGAGACACAACTCGTTGCGATGTGCTGGGGGCTTGCCCATGCTTACTGTGTCATCTTTAACACTGCTCACTTTAACCACCACAGAGGGGCAGGTGGGGGGCAGGGCTCTGCCAGAGGGCACCCCAAGGCAGCCACCTCCAGCTCACTGCCTGTCTCTCTTCTCCGCAGACGTGGCACCACCCTGCACCCACAGCTCCGCCTGGCCCTGGACCAGCTGTGGGTGCTGAGCAGCGGGAAGGAGGCAGCGGGGGACGTCAAAGACGAGGAGGAGGAGGAAGACAGCGACGAGGACAGGACCTCCATCATCTTCATCTGGCCCAGCGGCACCTGTGTTGCCACTTTCGGGTGAGTCGTGGTGCCACGTCCCACGGCCGGGCAGGAGAGGGTCCCAACCGTGCCCACACCACCCTGTGAATGGCCTCTGCCCTCCGTGCAGAGCCTGGGCAGGGAGCAGGCAGCACGCCGGCAGGGAGGGATGGGGGTGCGTTTCCACATCCTGCATCCCCTGGTCACCTTTTGGTCCCCAGAAGGGAAGGGCAGGGGCAGCTGCTCTGGCAGGACACAGGGAGCCAGGGCTTGGGCAGCACCCCTGTCCTGCCCCACGGGGCCTCGTGCTGCCCCTCTGCCCTTCCCAAGGGGCAAGGCTGTGCCGGGGCCCAGGGCCTGGGGGGCAGCGGGGCCTGACGCTGGTTCTCCTCTCTTTCTGCAGCTCCCGGGCACTGAAGCAGCTGTGGCTGGGCAAGCTGCTGGGGTAAGCTAGGGGGGTGCTTCAGGCGCGGCCGGATGGGGCAACACAGCTCCCCAGGTGGGGAGAGCTGCCGCCGCGGCTGCGGGCAGCTCTCAGGCAGAGCTGCCTGACAAGGGAGAAGAGGTGGCTTGGGGCTCAGCCAGCTCTCTCTCTGTCCCTTGCTGGTGCACAGGACACCCGAAGGAGCCACGGGAGCCCGCGTGACCGACGTCCCATCGATCAAACTCCTGCAGAAGGAGCTGAGCCGACGCCATGCCGTGAGTGTCTCTCTAGTCTGGCCACTGTCCCCGAGCGCTGGCCCTCCAGCCGAGCAGCAGAGGCATCGCTGCTCACCTCCTTCCACTCTTTCTCTCCTGCCCAGTGGAAGACATTCAGCGCCAGGAGCCTGGAGAGGCTGATGGAGGACCAGGCAGAGGTGAGAACGGCTGCCTTTCACCCGCCTCTGGCTGTGCCGGGGTGCCAGGGATGTGCAGCGAGTGGGGTGAGCCTGTGCAGGGGGGAGGGAGGGTCCCGCGGTGCCACCCCGGGCGCAAAGAGGCTTGGGGAGCCACCAGGAACGCCGCATGTCCCCGCTGGTGGTGCTGGGAGGAAACCTGCCGCGTGAGGCAGAGAGTCCGGGAGGGCAGAGGGTCCCCGCTCTGCCGCCCTCAGGCTGCTGGTGCCGGGTGGCCGCTCGCCGGTGGCCCTTTCCGCCGTGGGGATGCTCTCTAAGCGCAGCCTGGTTCTTGCAGGCTGATCCCAAGCAAGGGCCTCCAACAGCCCCATCTACCAATGGAGGGGGACTTTGCCACTCACCAGGTGAGTTTGGGAACGAAGGGCAGGGAGGGCCTTCTTTTCTCCTGGACCGGCACGTCTGCACAACTGAGGATGCTGTTGCTGCTGCCCTTTGGCCAGAGAAAATCGGTGCCCATCACGCTGCAGCAGGAGAGAGCTGAGCGCTCGGGACCCTTCGACAGTGCTGAGCACTCAAGGTGCTGCCTGCCTGAGCTCTGTCCCCAAAGCCGGGCAGATGGGTCCCTGCTCCTCGGCCAGAGCCGGGAGGAGCCGTGCTCCCTTGTTCCCTGAGTGTCACCCCGCAGGTTGGGCACCCCAAGGGAGGACGGATGTCACCCGGACGAGCAAGGACACCCGCTGGGCAGCGGCCGCTGGACGTGATTCTGCGGGACAGGGAGCCTCCCTCTGCTGCTGCTCGCAGCCTGGGGGAGGGCAGGGCGAGGGCTGGGCGGGGCTGTCCCACTGTCCCGCCGGTTCTCAGGAGACTGCGAGCCGGAGCCGCTGAGCCAGAGCCCTGGTTCCAGCTGCCGGCTCCCTGCCCGTCCCGTCCCGCCGCACGGCTCAGCACCGCGCTGCAGGCAGGGCAGGGCAGGGCAGGGCAGGCTCCGGGAGCGCTGGCCTGGTGGTTCCCACTGACGGGCTCTTGCTCTCTTTCCCTTTGCAGCAGGAGGGAGCGGCGGCAGCACCAGCAGGAGGAGGAGGGGGCTGCCCTGGCCGTTTGCGCTGCGGCGGAGCCCGGCCGCTGCCCCGGCGCCAGGGCAGGCGGGCTCCGGCTGCAGCAGGGCGCTCTTTGGGCAGCCCCTGGCAGCCCTCTGCGGAGAGGCCGGCACGCTGCCCCGGCCCATCCAGGTAGGCCAGCCTGGACAGGGGGGCCCCAGCCCTCCCTGTGGCTGCTCCAGAGCCACTGTCCCCAGCGGCTGCGGGGGTGGCTGGGGCACTGGGCTCTTCACCCACGGCCACCGCTTCTGGCGCCAGACCCTTTGCGGGTGGGGGGGGGAGCCCAGCCTGGGGCAGAGCTCTGGCCTCTGCCGTCACTTGTTTCTTCAGCCAAGCAGCTGTCCTCCTGCGTCTCCCGCAGGAGCTCCTGGACATCCTGCACCAGCGAGGACCGTCGACGGAGGGGATATTCCGGAGATCCGACAGGGGGACGGCGCTCCAGAAGCTGAAGGAGGACCTCGACCGCGGCGCAGATGTGGACCTGGCAAACCAGCCTGTCATCCTGCTGGCTGCCATCCTGAAGGTGAGCGCTTCTGCCCTGCAGCTGGAAGAGCTCCTGGCTGGCCTGGAACCTTCAAAGGCTCACCTGAAGCCCTTGGTCTTGCAGGACTTTCTCCGCAGCATCCCGGGCAAGCTGCTCGTTGTCGGCCTCTACCAGGACTGGATACAAGCCATGGAGAGGCCAAGCAAGGACACCAGGGTGGAAGCGCTGAAAGTGTGAGTGTGGCCAGCAGCCTGCCTGTTGAGTAGGGAGTGGCAGAGTCCTGGGACTTGCCTGAAAAGGGACGGGCTGCTTAGAAGGTTGCATTTTCTGGCAGCTCGCATTTGCTGGGCTGGGGTTGCATTTTGGGGGAAAGGGCGTGGGCAGGGAGCCTTCCCTTGCGTGGGCTTGGGTGAAACCAGGAGCTGGGAAGCAGCAGTGTGTTTTCTTCCTGAAGCACACGAGCCCTGATCGCTGCCTGAGAGCACCTGGAAAGCGGCACAACACAGACACTGGCTCCCACCTGCCTTGTGCAAGCTTCGGGGACAGCTGTGGGCAGCATCTGCTTCCTTAACGTTGTGTTCCTGCTCCCTCAGGGTGGCCGAGAAGTTGCCTGCAGCCCATCTCCTCCTCCTCCAGCGCCTGATCTCACTGCTGCAGAACATTGGCCACCACGTGTCCACCAGCAGAATGACCTCCAGCAACCTGGCCATCTGCCTGGGGCCAAACCTGCTGGGGCCACCCGACGAGGACCTGCTCCCGCTCGAGGCCATGCTGGAGGTGACCGAGAAGGTACGCTGTATTGACCGGCTGCCTGCAGCCTGCCTGGACCCTCAGAGCTTCCTCCTCTCCTGAGCAAATGCCGGTGGAGTGGCTGCCTGGAAGAGCAGCCCCACAGCCACAGCCACAGTCTGTGCAGAAGCAAGGGTCAGGAGCAGGAAAGGCTGCTCGGCACATTTTCAGACACCTGCGCTGAAACCAAGGCTTTGATGTGTGCAGGTGAAGCTGCTGGTGGAATTTCTCATTGAGAACGGCAGTGACATCCTGGGGGAGGAGATGGCTGGCCAGATGTCACCAGAGCCCATGGGCAGATCCACAGGTAGGAGGAGGGACTGAGGGTTGTCACAGCCTGAGCAGACAGCGGGGGTAGGGCTTCCTGTGGGTTTTGCTTTAGCTGTTGTCCACTTCCAACAAGTCACTTGGCTGCACGTGCTTTTGCTTTCCAGAGCTGCCTTGGGGAAGGGAGCACGGCCCAGCAGGTGAAGCAGTTGCACAGCACCAGGCAAAAGCCTGCCTGGATGCACCAGCCTCTCTGCTCAGCCTCCAGAGAGCAGCAGGGGCAGACGCGGTGCTGGGAGCAGAATGGGCGGAGGTATGGCAGCTCCACGAGCGCTGCAACAATGTGGCTTAGGTAGGAGGAGGGGAGTTGCTGCTGGGTCCAAGCAGCTGCTGTGCCTCTACCTGGCGTTCGACCTCTTGTGGCTTTGCATTTTATTTCACACCACCGCCCCCCACCCCCCCCCCCCCCCCCCCCCCCCCGGAATAACACGCTGTAAGGAAAACTGGCAAGGTCTTTTCTCCAATGCGTTAGGCATGTGCTTAATCAAAGGAAATACCTACAAAATGCCACAGAAAGATAGATTTCAAAAGCAAAGCCTCCCACCGCACAAGGTTGTAGTGGGCCAGCCTTCTCTTGCCCGGCAGGGGATCGCAGGCTCTCTGCTGAATGGCCCCACAAATGAACTGTCACACCCCCACGTGAACCCTGTGTTCCAGAGTGAGATCCTTGGGAGAAAGGGCTAATGCAAACCGGCCAAAGGGATCTCCTCTGTAGAGCTAAGGCAGCAACGTGCCAAGCAGTTGCTTACTACTTCAGGGCATCCCTTGCCACCTGCTAATGACGACCTTTCTGTTTTAGGCACCCGTTGCTCTGTCTCCAGCCACCCCCGAGACCACGGTAGAGGCCCTGGGATGCGCAGCGGAACCAAAGAGCCTCTCAGAGCAAAGAAGGTAAAATGAGTCAGCTTTGGTTAAATCAAGAACTGATTCCGATTGATCCTGGCTTTACCTACCTAATCATGCTGTGGGATGGAAAGGTTTGCAGGCTCCCGCCAGGAGAACACCAGCCAAAGGAAAAGAAAGAGAGAAGAGGCCTGGGCAGAAGAGGCGGAACCCCACCAGACGAAGAAGAGAAGAGAGGAGAAGATGGGCACTGCAAAAAAAGCAGGGAGGTGCAAAAGATCAGGAAGCCCCAGGTATGTACTAGGCTCTGCTGCCCATCTTTGCCAACTCTCCACACTGCTCTAAGTCCGTCCAACTCACTGGCAAGGGACGGCGAGGGGATGGTGCTATGCAGGGTTTGGAAAGAACGCCGTGGCAGCTGCCCAGGGGAGCCCTGCTGTGTGGCACAGGGGCACTGTGCACCTCTGCACCTGCACAGCTCTCTAAGGGCATTACCCATGGGGATAAGGTGCCGGAGCCACCCCAGAGCCAATGCCAGCAGTAGCTCTCTTCTGGGATATCAACAATTCCTGTTTCCCAAAGAAAGGGGAACCAAGCCATGCCTGTTGCTGCCTTTGTGGCTTTACCAGTGCTTTCTGGCTCTGTCGTTGTAGGTGCTGATTTCCTGTTTCTCGTTAACCCGTGTGACTCCTGGGCTCCCATGTCCACAATAAAAGGACATTTTCTCCCTTCTGACTGTGTGTGCCGTACGATATTCTGGACGAGGTAGAAGTTGTTTTGTGATGCATCCTTGTGGAGGAGTTTGGGATCATCCCTTGCGCCAGAATCCTTTCCAGCAGGCATCGGGGCTGAGTTGAGGTGCTTGAGGAGTCAAACCAAAGCACAGCATCCCATAGAACCGCTGAGGCTGGGAGGGACCTGTGGAGGTCCTCTGGTCCACCTGCGTGCTCAAGCAGGCTCACCTAGACCAGGTTGCCCAGGACTGCGGACTAATGGGCACCTTCCCTGTCACACAGAGCATCTCATGGGCTGGAAAAGGGATGCTCTGGAGAGTTTCTGGCAAATCTCTGGAGAAGAGCTTCTCCCCGCCCCTCCACCAGGGCCTTTTTCAGCTCTGGTGCCCTTCCCAAGGACAGCCCCACCAGGTGGGTGCAGTCAGCACTGCAGGAAAGAACAGGCAGCAGCCACCACAGTCAGCACTGCGGGAAAGCTGGGACCCCGGAGACCCTCCCAGGCTCTCCAACCCCAGCCTAGCCCAGTCCAGACAGTGTCCAGAAGAGTGGTCTTCCATCCCTTTTCCCAACGTGCTGAACTTCCCTTAAAGCGTTAACCACCGGGCTGAAGTGCTAAGGCTTGGACAATAGGCCCAAGCCAGAGTTGACCTATAGATGAATCCTGTATATTTTGTATCTGATAACCATTGTGCTAGTAGGTATTGTACTAGGTTATAACAAACCACCTATCCTGATGTAAAAAGTGCTAAAGTGTTGAAGTATTGAAGCCTGAACAACAGGCCCCGAGCCAAAGCTGCTAACTTAGTATGTAGTCATTAACGAAATATGTATGGTCATTAATGAAAGATGTAGCTTAGATATCATACACTCCTGACTGATGATGAATGTAATGGAAACATGTCTATCCTGAATGTATCTTTCTTCTTCTTGGCATAGAGGTAAGTTAACAAGGCCATGAAGCGAGCTGTCCGGCCTTGGGACCAGACGTGTGGCCTTGTTCTAAAAAGAACATAAATAAATTAGATAAGCAGGGAAACTCCCTTAGCTTCTCCCTTGAGCCCTGGCCAGGCTCTGGGGGAATCTAATGTGAGAGTGAAACCAGATGTTCCGCTCAAAACAAAGGTGCCAGCTATTCTGGCTTGCTGATTTGGGGCTATATAAGGCTGGACCCGCTCACAGCGACTTTGGAAGCCTCACCTACGGGTGGACGCACCGCGTAGGATTTCCCACTTGCTGGGACAGGCTCTCCAAATCCTCGCTGTAACCGGGGCTGCCCAGCCACTGCGGATCTGGATGATGGGAACGGGTGCAAGTGGTGATGGATCTTTCTTAATCACTGTTCTCTCCCTCAGGTAGTAATGATTTGATGCATGACCCTGTGTTTTCCTATTTGTTTAAGTGCACTATTGTGTCTTTTCGTACTGTATGTTTTCTGTATTATTCTGTTACGTTATTTAGTTATTTCCAGTAAAATACGCCTGCTCTCTTCACTCTGGTGTCTGAGTTTAATTGGTATTCCTAATCAGCAAAACACGGGCCCACAATCTGTCTGGTTGGAGTGTAAAATAGCCAAAAGATGCCGGTTTCCTGCATTTTTCCTGCAAAGACTCTGATTTCCTGCATTTTTCCTGAAAAGGGCAGGTTTTGAACTCTCTTCATCGCTCCTATTTTAATCAAGGCATCGCGCAGTATCAACAGTTCCACCAGACACACGCCATCCAAAGCTGACTATGGATCCCCTTTTTGCCACGGGGAGGGCCTTTCGCACAGACGTGTCCCTGGCTGTGCTGGCTGCTCGGTGGGTGAAGGTCATGGCTCACAGTGGAGTCTGTCTTTCGCCACGATGGTCATTTCCAGGGAGAGCAGCTTGTTGTATTGACCAGGACCCTACAGGGAGAACAGAAGGGCAGGGATGCAGACGCCACACTTGCCACAAGTCCAGCGGAGCAGGTTGCTCCAGCGCGGCCCACTGTGACTTGCGATGCTGCTGGAGCTGTGCGGATGCTCAGGGGACAAAGGGTTAAACCTGAGTTACCTGCATGAAATACAGCTGTCGCCAGCCTCGGTGCAAGCTGACGCAGGAGCTGGTCCTGACAACCACCAACCCAGGGCACGGAAAGCTTTGAACAGCTGTGACTCTTCTGGGACAGACTGGGCCACGTGCATCCGCTTCTATTAACAACTCTTCTCCTGCAGCGGAAAAGGAGTTTGAGATCTTGCTCACGGCTACAGGAGGACGGTGGTGGCCTCGGATGGTGCGTGAGGCTCGGGGCTTGCCTTGCCTATGAGCAGCTATGCCCCCAGAGTGACAGAGGAAAGGCTTTCCCTGGGGAAGAGCCATCAGCGCCCATTTGAAATGGAGGAAAACTTCACTACGGTTTTGGTTGTAGGTGGAAAGCTGTGGGTCAGGGAGGAATTCTGCATCTTCCATAGCGTAACAGAGGCAACTGGCTGTACAGCAGTATTTTTTTGTTTGTCTAATTTTTCTGGGAAGAGTCTTATGCCGGTACCGAGTAAGGCAGAGTGTCAGACAAAGTAGCTCATTGAATGGGCATGATACAGGGAAATTTACTTGGCTATTAAAAGCCCCATTGCTCTAGAAGTTGCATCTTTTTTCTCTAGTCCTTTCTCTTGGAAGGGGGTGGGCGGAGGGGCATGGAGGGTTTATCTTCATACCTCCTAAAACCTGCATTGTAACAGTCAAGACAGAATATGCCTTTCTCCTGTACCTTTTCTTTTTTGAACGTGCTGAATTCAGTCAATTGCCCACTGAGTTCAACAGACACCTCTGATTTTTACCCTTTGGCTGAACAGCTAGATGCAACCTCCCATCACTGGTGTTAGCACCATTAATGCAGATCATCTGCTCTCTACTACTCTAGGCTACCTGCTATCTAACAGTCTAGGCAAGAGTACAGCCTGATACAACGTTGCACATAAGGTCAGTACTACCAAGAGGTGTGACAGTCCAATGAAAAACAAGAGAGCCTGTACACCTTTTAATTGCTTCAAGGGATGACAGGGAGAAGCACCGTATTTATAATACACACACACACACACACAAGTGGATCTTCCCCCTCAATTTCCGATCATCCTGTGAGAAAGCCGTGCGCCGCATGATGCACGCGCTGTCCACATTCAGTGATGCGGATGACGGGGCAGAGCACACCCTCAGACAGCTTGCAGAAGGCACACGACCGGGAGGAGAGGCTCCTGCAGCCGGGAGTTGTGTTGCCAACCAGAGGGCCCTTGACAGGCTGGAGAAAGGGGCTGCCAGGTGCCTGCTGTCGTTGAAGAAGGGGAAGAGGGAAGAGCAAAGTCCTGGACCTGGGCAGGAAGAAGCCTTTGGAGCCGTATGTGCTGGGGGAGACCCAGCTGGAAAGCAGCTGTGCAGAGCCCTGGGGTCATGGTGGACCCGAAGCTGAGCAACTTGGAGCCAGCAAAGTACCCCTGGGGCAACGGGGGCTAAGTGCATCCCGGGCTGCAGCAGGGAAACCACTGGCAGCAGGCGGAGGGAGGGGGTGCTTCCCCTCTGCTCTGTCCTGCTCTGGGCTCCCCAGCGCAAGACAGCCAGGGCCATGCTGGAGAGAACCCCCAGCACGAGGCCCCGCCCACTTTCAGTTGGGCTCCCAGAGGCGGCCATTTTGGAGCCAGCAGCCACCAGAGCCGGCAGCAGGGGGCTGTGCTGGCACGGAGCAGCGCTGGGAGGAGGCAGGCTCTGGCCGAACAGCGCTTCCCGGCACCGGCACCCTGCTTCCCGTCCTCGCTGTGACCGGCTGGGCCGCATCCCAGAGCGGTGCAGAGCGAGGGTCCTCCTGTCCCGGGCAGGATGGGCCAGGCCAACTGCTGCTGGCACTCCAGGTAGGATCCCCCCTGCGGCTCGGGGATGGGTGGGCACGGCCGGGCCCCGCAGCCGCGGCCTTTCTCATGCCCGCCGCTCTCTGCTCCGCAGGGAGGCTCTCACCGACGCCGAGGCGGTGCTGAGCACAGACGTGCGGCTGACCCGGGGCCGCAGGAGGAGCGAGAGGCGCCTTCTCCTCCTCCAGGAGGAACTGGTCATCGCCAAGTTGCGGTAAGACCCTCAGAGCCCCACTGCCTTTCCCCCATCCCTAGCCCTGCCACCAGGCCAGGGACACTCTGGCACCAGCCCCAGGCCCTGGGGCCTTGGTGCTGGATGCAGCAATGTCCATCCCAAGGTGTCCTGGTTTAGCCAGGATAGGGTTAAGTTTCCCCAGCAGTGGGGAGGCAGCTCTAGCCGGGTTATTCAATACCATGCTGACGTCAGGTCCGGGCGCCCAAGCGCGGGAAGATTGGTAAACGCGTGGGGTGGGGTCGCTTCCCTCACTGCTGTATCTGTATATCCCTTGTTCTGTTTATTGTTATTACTGTTATTGCCATTGTTCTTGTTGTTGTTCTGTTTGTTGCTGTTGCACTGTTGTATCAAACCTCTCCTTATCTCAGCCCCGGGGTTTGTATTTCACTCCCTGCCCCGTTCCGGTCGGAGGGTGGGGGAGGGGCAGCGTCAGCGTGGTCTCGGGTCCCGGCGGGGCCTAAACCACCACAGCCTTTTTGGCACCCAACGTGTGGCACGAGAGGGTTGAGATAAGGACAAAAGGAGAAGGTGTGTTAGAGCCATCTGTTAGGTGCCATTTTTCTGGTTTTATTTGTATTTGTTTGATAAGGAACATTTGCAGTGCTGGCCAATTTGCTTGCGTGGTGGGGCTGGATTAATCCTTATATCCCCTCTGTGTTCCCAGTGCTGGCGTTTGTTATCGGTGGAAAATGTGTCAAGGGTTTTATTTTGCTATACTGGCTACTGACTGCTTATAATGTGCTTGGATCACTGCTTGTGGGGGTGAACCGGTACCTGTTTGCTGCCTGGGCTTTCGTTAGGGGTCTCACCGCCTCTGTGGGTGAGCCAGGGGAAGAGATGCTCTCGGTTTTTGAGAGTTTTAGCTATCCTTGGAGCACCCAGGCCAGTGTGTTTGCGGCACAGCGCTTTCTGAATGTCTGCCCGATCTTGTTTTGGGCCATGCGGTACTTCTCCAATAATGGCACCACCCGGAAACCTGCCCCGAGGGCAGATAGCTATAAATGGCAAGGTGTGTGGGAAAAGATGGGCAAGTGCCTGAGTCAGTGGTCACCCCCAATGCTTTGGGATTTCACTCCCAAACAAGTGCAGAGTCCTGATAAACTGGTGGAGTGTTTGGAAAAGGTGTGTTGCCAATCTGACAAACCCCGGGAGACACAACTCGTTGCGATGTGCTGGGGGCTTGCCCATGCTTACTGTGTCATCTTTAACACTGCTCACTTTAACCACCACAGAGGGGCAGGTGGGGGGCAGGGCTCTGCCAGAGGGCACCCCAAGGCAGCCACCTCCAGCTCACTGCCTGTCTCTCTTCTCCGCAGACGTGGCACCACCCTGCACCCACAGCTCCGCCTGGCCCTGGACCAGCTGTGGGTGCTGAGCAGCGGGAAGGAGGCAGCGGGGGACGTCAAAGACGAGGAGGAGGAGGAAGACAGCGACGAGGACAGGACCTCCATCATCTTCATCTGGCCCAGCGGCACCTGTGTTGCCACTTTCGGGTGAGTCGTGGTGCCACGTCCCACGGCCGGGCAGGAGAGGGTCCCAACCGTGCCCACACCACCCTGTGAATGGCCTCTGCCCTCCGTGCAGAGCCTGGGCAGGGAGCAGGCAGCACGCCGGCAGGGAGGGATGGGGGTGCGTTTCCACATCCTGCATCCCCTGGTCACCTTTTGGTCCCCAGAAGGGAAGGGCAGGGGCAGCTGCTCTGGCAGGACACAGGGAGCCAGGGCTTGGGCAGCACCCCTGTCCTGCCCCACGGGGCCTCGTGCTGCCCCTCTGCCCTTCCCAAGGGGCAAGGCTGTGCCGGGGCCCAGGGCCTGGGGGGCAGCGGGGCCTGACGCTGGTTCTCCTCTCTTTCTGCAGCTCCCGGGCACTGAAGCAGCTGTGGCTGGGCAAGCTGCTGGGGTAAGCTAGGGGGGTGCTTCAGGCGCGGCCGGATGGGGCAACACAGCTCCCCAGGTGGGGAGAGCTGCCGCCGCGGCTGCGGGCAGCTCTCAGGCAGAGCTGCCTGACAAGGGAGAAGAGGTGGCTTGGGGCTCAGCCAGCTCTCTCTCTGTCCCTTGCTGGTGCACAGGACACCCGAAGGAGCCACGGGAGCCCGCGTGACCGACGTCCCATCGATCAAACTCCTGCAGAAGGAGCTGAGCCGACGCCATGCCGTGAGTGTCTCTCTAGTCTGGCCACTGTCCCCGAGCGCTGGCCCTCCAGCCGAGCAGCAGAGGCATCGCTGCTCACCTCCTTCCACTCTTTCTCTCCTGCCCAGTGGAAGACATTCAGCGCCAGGAGCCTGGAGAGGCTGATGGAGGACCAGGCAGAGGTGAGAACGGCTGCCTTTCACCCGCCTCTGGCTGTGCCGGGGTGCCAGGGATGTGCAGCGAGTGGGGTGAGCCTGTGCAGGGGGGAGGGAGGGTCCCGCGGTGCCACCCCGGGCGCAAAGAGGCTTGGGGAGCCACCAGGAACGCCGCATGTCCCCGCTGGTGGTGCTGGGAGGAAACCTGCCGCGTGAGGCAGAGAGTCCGGGAGGGCAGAGGGTCCCCGCTCTGCCGCCCTCAGGCTGCTGGTGCCGGGTGGCCGCTCGCCGGTGGCCCTTTCCGCCGTGGGGATGCTCTCTAAGCGCAGCCTGGTTCTTGCAGGCTGATCCCAAGCAAGGGCCTCCAACAGCCCCATCTACCAATGGAGGGGGACTTTGCCACTCACCAGGTGAGTTTGGGAACGAAGGGCAGGGAGGGCCTTCTTTTCTCCTGGACCGGCACGTCTGCACAACTGAGGATGCTGTTGCTGCTGCCCTTTGGCCAGAGAAAATCGGTGCCCATCACGCTGCAGCAGGAGAGAGCTGAGCGCTCGGGACCCTTCGACAGTGCTGAGCACTCAAGGTGCTGCCTGCCTGAGCTCTGTCCCCAAAGCCGGGCAGATGGGTCCCTGCTCCTCGGCCAGAGCCGGGAGGAGCCGTGCTCCCTTGTTCCCTGAGTGTCACCCCGCAGGTTGGGCACCCCAAGGGAGGACGGATGTCACCCGGACGAGCAAGGACACCCGCTGGGCAGCGGCCGCTGGACGTGATTCTGCGGGACAGGGAGCCTCCCTCTGCTGCTGCTCGCAGCCTGGGGGAGGGCAGGGCGAGGGCTGGGCGGGGCTGTCCCACTGTCCCGCCGGTTCTCAGGAGACTGCGAGCCGGAGCCGCTGAGCCAGAGCCCTGGTTCCAGCTGCCGGCTCCCTGCCCGTCCCGTCCCGCCGCACGGCTCAGCACCGCGCTGCAGGCAGGGCAGGGCAGGGCAGGGCAGGCTCCGGGAGCGCTGGCCTGGTGGTTCCCACTGACGGGCTCTTGCTCTCTTTCCCTTTGCAGCAGGAGGGAGCGGCGGCAGCACCAGCAGGAGGAGGAGGGGGCTGCCCTGGCCGTTTGCGCTGCGGCGGAGCCCGGCCGCTGCCCCGGCGCCAGGGCAGGCGGGCTCCGGCTGCAGCAGGGCGCTCTTTGGGCAGCCCCTGGCAGCCCTCTGCGGAGAGGCCGGCACGCTGCCCCGGCCCATCCAGGTAGGCCAGCCTGGACAGGGGGGCCCCAGCCCTCCCTGTGGCTGCTCCAGAGCCACTGTCCCCAGCGGCTGCGGGGGTGGCTGGGGCACTGGGCTCTTCACCCACGGCCACCGCTTCTGGCGCCAGACCCTTTGCGGGTGGGGGGGGGAGCCCAGCCTGGGGCAGAGCTCTGGCCTCTGCCGTCACTTGTTTCTTCAGCCAAGCAGCTGTCCTCCTGCGTCTCCCGCAGGAGCTCCTGGACATCCTGCACCAGCGAGGACCGTCGACGGAGGGGATATTCCGGAGATCCGACAGGGGGACGGCGCTCCAGAAGCTGAAGGAGGACCTCGACCGCGGCGCAGATGTGGACCTGGCAAACCAGCCTGTCATCCTGCTGGCTGCCATCCTGAAGGTGAGCGCTTCTGCCCTGCAGCTGGAAGAGCTCCTGGCTGGCCTGGAACCTTCAAAGGCTCACCTGAAGCCCTTGGCCTTGCAGGACTTTCTCCGCAGCATCCCGGGCAAGCTGCTCGTTGTCGGCCTCTACCAGGACTGGATACAAGCCATGGAGAGGCCAAGCAAGGACACCAGGGTGGAAGCGCTGAAAGTGTGAGTGTGGCCAGCAGCCTGCCTGTTGAGTAGGGAGTGGCAGAGTCCTGGGACTTGCCTGAAAAGGGACGGGCTGCTTAGAAGGTTGCATTTTCTGGCAGCTCGCATTTGCTGGGCTGGGGTTGCATTTTGGGGGAAAGGGCGTGGGCAGGGAGCCTTCCCTTGCGTGGGCTTGGGTGAAACCAGGAGCTGGGAAGCAGCAGTGTGTTTTCTTCCTGAAGCACACGAGCCCTGATCGCTGCCTGAGAGCACCTGGAAAGCGGCACAACACAGACACTGGCTCCCACCTGCCTTGTGCAAGCTTCGGGGACAGCTGTGGGCAGCATCTGCTTCCTTAACGTTGTGTTCCTGCTCCCTCAGGGTGGCCGAGAAGTTGCCTGCAGCCCATCTCCTCCTCCTCCAGCGCCTGATCTCACTGCTGCAGAACATTGGCCACCACGTGTCCACCAGCAGAATGACCTCCAGCAACCTGGCCATCTGCCTGGGGCCAAACCTGCTGGGGCCACCCGACGAGGACCTGCTCCCGCTCGAGGCCATGCTGGAGGTGACCGAGAAGGTACGCTGTATTGACCGGCTGCCTGCAGCCTGCCTGGACCCTCAGAGCTTCCTCCTCTCCTGAGCAAATGCCGGTGGAGTGGCTGCCTGGAAGAGCAGCCCCACAGCCACAGCCACAGTCTGTGCAGAAGCAAGGGTCAGGAGCAGGAAAGGCTGCTCGGCACATTTTCAGACACCTGCGCTGAAACCAAGGCTTTGATGTGTGCAGGTGAAGCTGCTGGTGGAATTTCTCATTGAGAACGGCAGTGACATCCTGGGGGAGGAGATGGCTGGCCAGATGTCACCAGAGCCCATGGGCAGATCCACAGGTAGGAGGAGGGACTGAGGGTTGTCACAGCCTGAGCAGACAGCGGGGGTAGGGCTTCCTGTGGGTTTTGCTTTAGCTGTTGTCCACTTCCAACAAGTCACTTGGCTGCACGTGCTTTTGCTTTCCAGAGCTGCCTTGGGGAAGGGAGCACGGCCCAGCAGGTGAAGCAGTTGCACAGCACCAGGCAAAAGCCTGCCTGGATGCACCAGCCTCTCTGCTCAGCCTCCAGAGAGCAGCAGGGGCAGACGCGGTGCTGGGAGCAGAATGGGCGGAGGTATGGCAGCTCCACGAGCGCTGCAACAATGTGGCTTAGGTAGGAGGAGGGGAGTTGCTGCTGGGTCCAAGCAGCTGCTGTGCCTCTACCTGGCGTTCGACCTCTTGTGGCTTTGCATTTTATTTCACACCACCGCCCCCCCCCCCCCCCCCCCCCCCCCCCCGGAATAACACGCTGTAAGGAAAACTGGCAAGGTCTTTTCTCCAATGCGTTAGGCATGTGCTTAATCAAAGGAAATACCTACAAAATGCCACAGAAAGATAGATTTCAAAAGCAAAGCCTCCCACCGCACAAGGTTGTAGTGGGCCAGCCTTCTCTTGCCCGGCAGGGGATCGCAGGCTCTCTGCTGAATGGCCCCACAAATGAACTGTCACACCCCCACGTGAACCCTGTGTTCCAGAGTGAGATCCTTGGGAGAAAGGGCTAATGCAAACCGGCCAAAGGGATCTCCTCTGTAGAGCTAAGGCAGCAACGTGCCAAGCAGTTGCTTACTACTTCAGGGCATCCCTTGCCACCTGCTAATGACGACCTTTCTGTTTTAGGCACCCGTTGCTCTGTCTCCAGCCACCCCCGAGACCACGGTAGAGGCCCTGGGATGCGCAGCGGAACCAAAGAGCCTCTCAGAGCAAAGAAGGTAAAATGAGTCAGCTTTGGTTAAATCAAGAACTGATTCCGATTGATCCTGGCTTTACCTACATAATCATGCTGTGGATGGAAAGGTTTGCAGGCTCCCGCCAGGAGAACACCAGCCAAAGGAAAAGAAAGAGAGAAGAGGCCTGGGCAGAAGAGGCGGAACCCCACCAGACGAAGAAGAGAAGAGAGGAGAAGATGGGCACTGGCAAAAAAGCAGGGAGGTGCAAAAGATCAGGAAGCCCCAGGTATGTACTAGGCTCTGCTGCCCATCTTTGCCAACTCTCCACACTGCTCTAAGTCCGTCCAACTCACTGGCAAGGGACGGCGAGGGGATGGTGCTATGCAGGGTTTGGAAAGAACGCCGTGGCAGCTGCCCAGGGGAGCCCTGCTGTGTGGCACAGGGGCACTGTGCACCTCTGCACCTGCACAGCTCTCTAAGGCAATACCCATGGGGATAAGGTGCCGGAGCCACCCCAGAGCCAATGCCAGCAGTAGCTCTCTTCTGGATATCAACAATTCCTGTTCCCAAAGAAAGGGGAACCAAGCCATGCCTGTTGCTGCCTTTGTGGCTTTACCAGTGCTTTCTGGCTCTGTCGTTGTAGGTGCTGATTTCCTGTTTCTCGTTAACCCGTGTGACTCCTGGCTCCATGTCCACAATAAAAGGACATTTTCTCCCTTCTGACTGTGTGTGCCGTACGATATTCTGGACGAGGTAGAAGTTGTTTTGTGATGCATCCTTGTGGAGGAGTTTGGGATCATCCCCTTGCGCCAGAATCCTTTCCAGCAGGCATCGGGCTGAGTTGAGGTGCTTGAGGAGTCAAACCAAAGCACAGCATCCCATAGAACCGCTGAGGCTGGGAGGGACCTGTGGAGGTCCTCTGGTCCACCTGCGTGCTCAAGCAGGCTCACCTAGACCAGGTTGCCCAGGACTGCGGACTAATGGGCACCTTCCCTGTCACACAGAGCATCTCATGGGCTGGAAAAGGGATGCTCTGGAGAGTTTTCTGGCAAATCTCTGGAGAAGAGCTTCTCCCCGCCCCTCCACCAGGGCCTTTTTCAGCTCTGGTGCCCTTCCCAAGGACAGCCCCACCAGGTGGGTGCAGTCAGCACTGCA
Source organism: Strix uralensis (assembly GCF_047716275.1). Lineage (NCBI taxonomy): Eukaryota > Metazoa > Chordata > Aves > Strigiformes > Strigidae > Strix > Strix uralensis. The sequence goes on from NW_027437062.1 coordinate 17,531, forward strand.
GGAAAGAACAGGCAGCAGCCACCACAGTCAGCACTGCGGGAAAGCTGGGACCCCGGAGACCCTCCCAGGCTCTCCACCCCAGCCTAGCCCCAGTCCAGACAGTGTCCAGAAGAGTGGTCTTCCATCCCTTTTCCCAACGTGCTGAACTTCCCTTAAAGCGTTAACCACCGGGCTGAAGTGCTAAGGCTTGGACAATAGGCCCAAGCCAGAGTTGACCTATAGATGAATCCTGTATATTTTGTATCTGATAACCATTGTGCTAGTAGGTATTGTACTAGGTTATAACAAACCACCTATCCTGATGTAAAAAGTGCTAAAGTGTTGAAGTATTGAAGCCTGAACAACAGGCCCCGAGCCAAAGCTGCTAACTTAGTATGTAGTCCATTAACGAAATATGTATGGTCATTAATGAAAGATGTAGCTTAGATATCATACACTCCTGACTGATGATGAATGTAATGGAAACATGTCTATCCTGAATGTATCTTTCTTCTTCTTGGCATAGAGGTAAGTTAACAAGGCCATGAAGCGAGCTGTCCGGCCCTTGGGACCAGACGTGTGGCCTTGTTCTAAAAAGAACATAAATAAATTAGATAAGCAGGGAAACTCCCTTAGCTTCTCCCTTGAGCCCTGGCCAGGCTCTGGGGGAATCTAATGTGAGAGTGAAACCAGATGTTCCGCTCAAAACAAAGGTGCCAGCTATTCTGGCTTGCTGATTTGGGGCTATATAAGGCTGGACCCGCTCACAGCGACTTTGGAAGCCTCACCTACGGGTGGACGCACCGCGTAGGATTTCCCACTTGCCGGGACAGGCTCTCCAAATCCTCGCTGTAACCGGGGCTGCCCAGCCACTGCGGATCTGGATGATGGGAAACGGGTGCAAGTGGTGATGGATCTTTCTTAATCACTGTTCTCTCCCTCAGGTAGTAATGATTTGATGCATGACCCTGTGTTTTCCTATATGTTTAAGTGCACTATTGTGTCCTTTTCGTACTGTATGTTTTCTGTATTAATTCTGTTACGTTATTTAGTTATTTCCAGTAAAATACGCCTGCTCTCTTCACTCTGGTGTCTGAGTTTAATTGGTATTCCTAATCAGCAAAACACGGGCCCACAATCTGTCTGGTTGGAGTGTAAAATAGCCAAAAGATGCCGGTTCCTGCATTTTTCCTGCAAAGACTCTGATTTCCTGCATTTTTCCTGAAAAGGGCAGGTTTTGAACTCTCTTCATCGCTCCTATTTTTAATCAAGGCATCGCGCAGTATCAACAGTTCCACAGACACACGCCATCCAAAGCTGACTATGGATCCCCTTTTTGCCACGGGGAGGGCCTTTCGCACAGGACGTGTCCCTGGCTGTGCTGGCTGCTCGGTGGGTGAAGGTCATGGCTCACAGTGGAGTCTGTCTTTCGCCACGATGGTCATTTCCAGGGAGAGCAGCTTGTTGTATTGACCAGGACCCTACAGGGAGAACAGAAGGGCAGGGATGCAGACGCCACACTTGCCACAAGTCCAGCGGAGCAGGTTGCTCCAGCGCGGCCCACTGTGACTTGCGATGCTGCTGGAGCTGTGCGGATGCTCAGGGGACAAAGGGTTAAACCTGAGTTACCTGCATGAAATACAGCTGTCGCCAGCCTCGGTGCAAGCTGACGCAGGAGCTGGTCCTGACAACCACCAACCCAGGGCACGGAAAGCTTTGAACAGCTGTGACTCTTCTGGGACAGACTGGGCCACGTGCATCCGCTTCTATTAACAACTCTTCTCCTGCAGCGGAAAAGGAGTTTGAGATCTTGCTCACGGCTACAGGAGGACGGTGGTGGCCTCGGATGGTGCGTGAGGCTCGGGGCTTGCCTTGCCTATGAGCAGCTATGCCCCCAGAGTGACAGAGGAAAGGCTTTCCCTGGGAAGAGCCATCAGGCGCCCATTTGAAATGGAGGAAAACTTCACTACGGTTTTGGTTGTAGGTGGAAAGCTGTGGGTCAGGGAGGAATTCTGCATCTTCCATAGCGTAACAGAGGCAACTGGCTGTACAGCAGTATTTTTTTGTTTGTCTAATTTTTCTGGGAAGAGTCTTATGCCGGTACCGAGTAAGGCAGAGTGTCAGACAAAGTAGCTCATTGAATGGGCATGATACAGGGAAATTTACTTGGCTATTAAAAGCCCCATTGCTCTAGAAGTTGCATCTTTTTTCTCTAGTCCTTTCTCTTGGAAGGGGGTGGGCGGAGGGGCATGGAGGGTTTATCTTCATACCTCCTAAAACCTGCATTGTAACAGTCAAGACAGAATATGCCTTTCTCCTGTACCTTTTCTTTTTTGAACGTGCTGAATTCAGTCAATTGCCCACTGAGTTCAACAGACACCTCTGATTTTTACCCTTTGGCTGAACAGCTAGATGCAACCTCCCATCACTGGTGTTAGCACCATTAATGCAGATCATCTGCTCTCTACTACTCTAGGCTACCTGCTATCTAACAGTCTAGGCAAGAGTACAGCCTGATACAACGTTGCACATAAGGTCAGTACTACCAAGAGGTGTGACAGTCCAATGAAAAACAAGAGAGCCTGTACACCTTTTAATTGCTTCAAGGGATGACAGGGAGAAGCACCGTATTTATAATACACACACACACACACACAAGTGGATCTTCCCCCTCAATTTCCGATCATCCTGTGAGAAAGCCGTGCGCCGCATGATGCACGCGCTGTCCACATTCAGTGATGCGGATGACGGGGCAGAGCACACCCTCAGACAGCTTGCAGAAGGCACACGACCGGGAGGAGAGGCTCCTGCAGCCGGGAGTTGTGTTGCCAACCAGAGGGCCCTTGACAGGCTGGAGAAAGGGGCTGCCAGGTGCCTGCTGTCGTTGAAGAAGGGGAAGAGGGAAGAGCAAAGTCCTGGACCTGGGCAGGAAGAAGCCTTTGGAGCCGTATGTGCTGGGGGAGACCCAGCTGGAAAGCAGCTGTGCAGAGCCCTGGGGTCATGGTGGACCCGAAGCTGAGCAACTTGGAGCCAGCAAAGTACCCCTGGGGCAACGGGGGCTAAGTGCATCCCGGGCTGCAGCAGGGAAACCACTGGCAGCAGGCGGAGGGAGGGGGTGCTTCCCCTCTGCTCTGTCCTGCTCTGGGCTCCCCAGCGCAAGACAGCCAGGGCCATGCTGGAGAGAACCCCCAGCACGAGGCCCCGCCCACTTTCAGTTGGGCTCCCAGAGGCGGCCATTTTGGAGCCAGCAGCCACCAGAGCCGGCAGCAGGGGGCTGTGCTGGCACGGAGCAGCGCTGGGAGGAGGCAGGCTCTGGCCGAACAGCGCTTCCCGGCACCGGCACCCTGCTTCCCGTCCTCGCTGTGACCGGCTGGGCCGCATCCCAGAGCGGTGCAGAGCGAGGGTCCTCCTGTCCCGGGCAGGATGGGCCAGGCCAACTGCTGCTGGCACTCCAGGTAGGATCCCCCCTGCGGCTCGGGGATGGGTGGGCACGGCCGGGCCCCGCAGCCGCGGCCTTTCTCATGCCCGCCGCTCTCTGCTCCGCAGGGAGGCTCTCACCGACGCCGAGGCGGTGCTGAGCACAGACGTGCGGCTGACCCGGGGCCGCAGGAGGAGCGAGAGGCGCCTTCTCCTCCTCCAGGAGGAACTGGTCATCGCCAAGTTGCGGTAAGACCCTCAGAGCCCCACTGCCTTTCCCCCATCCCTAGCCCTGCCACCAGGCCAGGGACACTCTGGCACCAGCCCCAGGCCCTGGGGCCTTGGTGCTGGATGCAGCAATGTCCATCCCAAGGTGTCCTGGTTTAGCCAGGATAGGGTTAAGTTTCCCCAGCAGTGGGGAGGCAGCTCTAGCCGGGTTATTCAATACCATGCTGACGTCAGGTCCGGGCGCCCAAGCGCGGGAAGATTGGTAAACGCGTGGGGTGGGGTCGCTTCCCTCACTGCTGTATCTGTATATCCCTTGTTCTGTTTATTGTTATTACTGTTATTGCCATTGTTCTTGTTGTTGTTCTGTTTGTTGCTGTTGCACTGTTGTATCAAACCTCTCCTTATCTCAGCCCCGGGGTTTGTATTTCACTCCCTGCCCCGTTCCGGTCGGAGGGTGGGGGAGGGGCAGCGTCAGCGTGGTCTCGGGTCCCGGCGGGGCCTAAACCACCACAGCCTTTTTGGCACCCAACGTGTGGCACGAGAGGGTTGAGATAAGGACAAAAGGAGAAGGTGTGTTAGAGCCATCTGTTAGGTGCCATTTTTCTGGTTTTATTTGTATTTGTTTGATAAGGAACATTTGCAGTGCTGGCCAATTTGCTTGCGTGGTGGGGCTGGATTAATCCTTATATCCCCTCTGTGTTCCCAGTGCTGGCGTTTGTTATCGGTGGAAAATGTGTCAAGGGTTTTATTTTGCTATACTGGCTACTGACTGCTTATAATGTGCTTGGATCACTGCTTGTGGGGGTGAACCGGTACCTGTTTGCTGCCTGGGCTTTCGTTAGGGGTCTCACCGCCTCTGTGGGTGAGCCAGGGGAAGAGATGCTCTCGGTTTTTGAGAGTTTTAGCTATCCTTGGAGCACCCAGGCCAGTGTGTTTGCGGCACAGCGCTTTCTGAATGTCTGCCCGATCTTGTTTTGGGCCATGCGGTACTTCTCCAATAATGGCACCACCCGGAAACCTGCCCCGAGGGCAGATAGCTATAAATGGCAAGGTGTGTGGGAAAAGATGGGCAAGTGCCTGAGTCAGTGGTCACCCCCAATGCTTTGGGATTTCACTCCCAAACAAGTGCAGAGTCCTGATAAACTGGTGGAGTGTTTGGAAAAGGTGTGTTGCCAATCTGACAAACCCCGGGAGACACAACTCGTTGCGATGTGCTGGGGGCTTGCCCATGCTTACTGTGTCATCTTTAACACTGCTCACTTTAACCACCACAGAGGGGCAGGTGGGGGGCAGGGCTCTGCCAGAGGGCACCCCAAGGCAGCCACCTCCAGCTCACTGCCTGTCTCTCTTCTCCGCAGACGTGGCACCACCCTGCACCCACAGCTCCGCCTGGCCCTGGACCAGCTGTGGGTGCTGAGCAGCGGGAAGGAGGCAGCGGGGGACGTCAAAGACGAGGAGGAGGAGGAAGACAGCGACGAGGACAGGACCTCCATCATCTTCATCTGGCCCAGCGGCACCTGTGTTGCCACTTTCGGGTGAGTCGTGGTGCCACGTCCCACGGCCGGGCAGGAGAGGGTCCCAACCGTGCCCACACCACCCTGTGAATGGCCTCTGCCCTCCGTGCAGAGCCTGGGCAGGGAGCAGGCAGCACGCCGGCAGGGAGGGATGGGGGTGCGTTTCCACATCCTGCATCCCCTGGTCACCTTTTGGTCCCCAGAAGGGAAGGGCAGGGGCAGCTGCTCTGGCAGGACACAGGGAGCCAGGGCTTGGGCAGCACCCCTGTCCTGCCCCACGGGGCCTCGTGCTGCCCCTCTGCCCTTCCCAAGGGGCAAGGCTGTGCCGGGGCCCAGGGCCTGGGGGGCAGCGGGGCCTGACGCTGGTTCTCCTCTCTTTCTGCAGCTCCCGGGCACTGAAGCAGCTGTGGCTGGGCAAGCTGCTGGGGTAAGCTAGGGGGGTGCTTCAGGCGCGGCCGGATGGGGCAACACAGCTCCCCAGGTGGGGAGAGCTGCCGCCGCGGCTGCGGGCAGCTCTCAGGCAGAGCTGCCTGACAAGGGAGAAGAGGTGGCTTGGGGCTCAGCCAGCTCTCTCTCTGTCCCTTGCTGGTGCACAGGACACCCGAAGGAGCCACGGGAGCCCGCGTGACCGACGTCCCATCGATCAAACTCCTGCAGAAGGAGCTGAGCCGACGCCATGCCGTGAGTGTCTCTCTAGTCTGGCCACTGTCCCCGAGCGCTGGCCCTCCAGCCGAGCAGCAGAGGCATCGCTGCTCACCTCCTTCCACTCTTTCTCTCCTGCCCAGTGGAAGACATTCAGCGCCAGGAGCCTGGAGAGGCTGATGGAGGACCAGGCAGAGGTGAGAACGGCTGCCTTTCACCCGCCTCTGGCTGTGCCGGGGTGCCAGGGATGTGCAGCGAGTGGGGTGAGCCTGTGCAGGGGGGAGGGAGGGTCCCGCGGTGCCACCCCGGGCGCAAAGAGGCTTGGGGAGCCACCAGGAACGCCGCATGTCCCCGCTGGTGGTGCTGGGAGGAAACCTGCCGCGTGAGGCAGAGAGTCCGGGAGGGCAGAGGGTCCCCGCTCTGCCGCCCTCAGGCTGCTGGTGCCGGGTGGCCGCTCGCCGGTGGCCCTTTCCGCCGTGGGGATGCTCTCTAAGCGCAGCCTGGTTCTTGCAGGCTGATCCCAAGCAAGGGCCTCCAACAGCCCCATCTACCAATGGAGGGGGACTTTGCCACTCACCAGGTGAGTTTGGGAACGAAGGGCAGGGAGGGCCTTCTTTTCTCCTGGACCGGCACGTCTGCACAACTGAGGATGCTGTTGCTGCTGCCCTTTGGCCAGAGAAAATCGGTGCCCATCACGCTGCAGCAGGAGAGAGCTGAGCGCTCGGGACCCTTCGACAGTGCTGAGCACTCAAGGTGCTGCCTGCCTGAGCTCTGTCCCCAAAGCCGGGCAGATGGGTCCCTGCTCCTCGGCCAGAGCCGGGAGGAGCCGTGCTCCCTTGTTCCCTGAGTGTCACCCCGCAGGTTGGGCACCCCAAGGGAGGACGGATGTCACCCGGACGAGCAAGGACACCCGCTGGGCAGCGGCCGCTGGACGTGATTCTGCGGGACAGGGAGCCTCCCTCTGCTGCTGCTCGCAGCCTGGGGGAGGGCAGGGCGAGGGCTGGGCGGGGCTGTCCCACTGTCCCGCCGGTTCTCAGGAGACTGCGAGCCGGAGCCGCTGAGCCAGAGCCCTGGTTCCAGCTGCCGGCTCCCTGCCCGTCCCGTCCCGCCGCACGGCTCAGCACCGCGCTGCAGGCAGGGCAGGGCAGGGCAGGGCAGGCTCCGGGAGCGCTGGCCTGGTGGTTCCCACTGACGGGCTCTTGCTCTCTTTCCCTTTGCAGCAGGAGGGAGCGGCGGCAGCACCAGCAGGAGGAGGAGGGGGCTGCCCTGGCCGTTTGCGCTGCGGCGGAGCCCGGCCGCTGCCCCGGCGCCAGGGCAGGCGGGCTCCGGCTGCAGCAGGGCGCTCTTTGGGCAGCCCCTGGCAGCCCTCTGCGGAGAGGCCGGCACGCTGCCCCGGCCCATCCAGGTAGGCCAGCCTGGACAGGGGGGCCCCAGCCCTCCCTGTGGCTGCTCCAGAGCCACTGTCCCCAGCGGCTGCGGGGGTGGCTGGGGCACTGGGCTCTTCACCCACGGCCACCGCTTCTGGCGCCAGACCCTTTGCGGGTGGGGGGGGGAGCCCAGCCTGGGGCAGAGCTCTGGCCTCTGCCGTCACTTGTTTCTTCAGCCAAGCAGCTGTCCTCCTGCGTCTCCCGCAGGAGCTCCTGGACATCCTGCACCAGCGAGGACCGTCGACGGAGGGGATATTCCGGAGATCCGACAGGGGGACGGCGCTCCAGAAGCTGAAGGAGGACCTCGACCGCGGCGCAGATGTGGACCTGGCAAACCAGCCTGTCATCCTGCTGGCTGCCATCCTGAAGGTGAGCGCTTCTGCCCTGCAGCTGGAAGAGCTCCTGGCTGGCCTGGAACCTTCAAAGGCTCACCTGAAGCCCTTGGTCTTGCAGGACTTTCTCCGCAGCATCCCGGGCAAGCTGCTCGTTGTCGGCCTCTACCAGGACTGGATACAAGCCATGGAGAGGCCAAGCAAGGACACCAGGGTGGAAGCGCTGAAAGTGTGAGTGTGGCCAGCAGCCTGCCTGTTGAGTAGGGAGTGGCAGAGTCCTGGGACTTGCCTGAAAAGGGACGGGCTGCTTAGAAGGTTGCATTTTCTGGCAGCTCGCATTTGCTGGGCTGGGGTTGCATTTTGGGGGAAAGGGCGTGGGCAGGGAGCCTTCCCTTGCGTGGGCTTGGGTGAAACCAGGAGCTGGGAAGCAGCAGTGTGTTTTCTTCCTGAAGCACACGAGCCCTGATCGCTGCCTGAGAGCACCTGGAAAGCGGCACAACACAGACACTGGCTCCCACCTGCCTTGTGCAAGCTTCGGGGACAGCTGTGGGCAGCATCTGCTTCCTTAACGTTGTGTTCCTGCTCCCTCAGGGTGGCCGAGAAGTTGCCTGCAGCCCATCTCCTCCTCCTCCAGCGCCTGATCTCACTGCTGCAGAACATTGGCCACCACGTGTCCACCAGCAGAATGACCTCCAGCAACCTGGCCATCTGCCTGGGGCCAAACCTGCTGGGGCCACCCGACGAGGACCTGCTCCCGCTCGAGGCCATGCTGGAGGTGACCGAGAAGGTACGCTGTATTGACCGGCTGCCTGCAGCCTGCCTGGACCCTCAGAGCTTCCTCCTCTCCTGAGCAAATGCCGGTGGAGTGGCTGCCTGGAAGAGCAGCCCCACAGCCACAGCCACAGTCTGTGCAGAAGCAAGGGTCAGGAGCAGGAAAGGCTGCTCGGCACATTTTCAGACACCTGCGCTGAAACCAAGGCTTTGATGTGTGCAGGTGAAGCTGCTGGTGGAATTTCTCATTGAGAACGGCAGTGACATCCTGGGGGAGGAGATGGCTGGCCAGATGTCACCAGAGCCCATGGGCAGATCCACAGGTAGGAGGAGGGACTGAGGGTTGTCACAGCCTGAGCAGACAGCGGGGGTAGGGCTTCCTGTGGGTTTTGCTTTAGCTGTTGTCCACTTCCAACAAGTCACTTGGCTGCACGTGCTTTTGCTTTCCAGAGCTGCCTTGGGGAAGGGAGCACGGCCCAGCAGGTGAAGCAGTTGCACAGCACCAGGCAAAAGCCTGCCTGGATGCACCAGCCTCTCTGCTCAGCCTCCAGAGAGCAGCAGGGGCAGACGCGGTGCTGGGAGCAGAATGGGCGGAGGTATGGCAGCTCCACGAGCGCTGCAACAATGTGGCTTAGGTAGGAGGAGGGGAGTTGCTGCTGGGTCCAAGCAGCTGCTGTGCCTCTACCTGGCGTTCGACCTCTTGTGGCTTTGCATTTTATTTCACACCACCAGCCCCCCCCCCCCCCCCCCCCCCCCCCCCCGGAATAACACGCTGTAAGGAAAACTGGCAAGGTCTTTTCTCCAATGCGTTAGGCATGTGCTTAATCAAAGGAAATACCTACAAAATGCCACAGAAAGATAGATTTCAAAAGCAAAGCCTCCCACCGCACAAGGTTGTAGTGGGCCAGCCTTCTCTTGCCCGGCAGGGGATCGCAGGCTCTCTGCTGAATGGCCCCACAAATGAACTGTCACACCCCCACGTGAACCCTGTGTTCCAGAGTGAGATCCTTGGGAGAAAGGGCTAATGCAAACCGGCCAAAGGGATCTCCTCTGTAGAGCTAAGGCAGCAACGTGCCAAGCAGTTGCTTACTACTTCAGGGCATCCCTTGCCACCTGCTAATGACGACCTTTCTGTTTTAGGCACCCGTTGCTCTGTCTCCAGCCACCCCCGAGACCACGGTAGAGGCCCTGGGATGCGCAGCGGAACCAAAGAGCCTCTCAGAGCAAAGAAGGTAAAATGAGTCAGCTTTGGTTAAATCAAGAACTGATTCCGATTGATCCTGGCTTTACCTACCTAATCATGCTGTGGGATGGAAAGGTTTGCAGGCTCCCGCCAGGAGAACACCAGCCAAAGGAAAAGAAAGAGAGAAGAGGCCTGGGCAGAAGAGGCGGAACCCCACCAGACGAAGAAGAGAAGAGAGGAGAAGATGGGCACTGCAAAAAAAGCAGGGAGGTGCAAAAGATCAGGAAGCCCCAGGTATGTACTAGGCTCTGCTGCCCATCTTTGCCAACTCTCCACACTGCTCTAAGTCCGTCCAACTCACTGGCAAGGGACGGCGAGGGGATGGTGCTATGCAGGGTTTGGAAAGAACGCCGTGGCAGCTGCCCAGGGGAGCCCTGCTGTGTGGCACAGGGGCACTGTGCACCTCTGCACCTGCACAGCTCTCTAAGGGCATTACCCATGGGGATAAGGTGCCGGAGCCACCCCAGAGCCAATGCCAGCAGTAGCTCTCTTCTGGGATATCAACAATTCCTGTTTCCCAAAGAAAGGGGAACCAAGCCATGCCTGTTGCTGCCTTTGTGGCTTTACCAGTGCTTTCTGGCTCTGTCGTTGTAGGTGCTGATTTCCTGTTTCTCGTTAACCCGTGTGACTCCTGGGCTCCCATGTCCACAATAAAAGGACATTTTCTCCCTTCTGACTGTGTGTGCCGTACGATATTCTGGACGAGGTAGAAGTTGTTTTGTGATGCATCCTTGTGGAGGAGTTTGGGATCATCCCTTGCGCCAGAATCCTTTCCAGCAGGCATCGGGGCTGAGTTGAGGTGCTTGAGGAGTCAAACCAAAGCACAGCATCCCATAGAACCGCTGAGGCTGGGAGGGACCTGTGGAGGTCCTCTGGTCCACCTGCGTGCTCAAGCAGGCTCACCTAGACCAGGTTGCCCAGGACTGCGGACTAATGGGCACCTTCCCTGTCACACAGAGCATCTCATGGGCTGGAAAAGGGATGCTCTGGAGAGTTTCTGGCAAATCTCTGGAGAAGAGCTTCTCCCCCGCCCCTCCACCAGGGCCTTTTTCAGCTCTGGTGCCCTTCCCAAGGACAGCCCCACCAGGTGGGTGCAGTCAGCACTGCAGGAAAGAACAGGCAGCAGCCACCACAGTCAGCACTGCGGGAAAGCTGGGACCCCGGAGACCCTCCCAGGCTCTCCAACCCCAGCCTAGCCCAGTCCAGACAGTGTCCAGAAGAGTGGTCCTTCCATCCCTTTTCCCAACGTGCTGAACTTCCCTTAAAGCGTTAACCACCGGGCTGAAGTGCTAAGGCTTGGACAATAGGCCCAAGCCAGAGTTGACCTATAGATGAATCCTGTATATTTTGTATCTGATAACCATTGTGCTAGTAGGTATTGTACTAGGTTATAACAAACCACCTATCCTGATGTAAAAAGTGCTAAAGTGTTGAAGTATTGAAGCCTGAACAACAGGCCCCGAGCCAAAGCTGCTAACTTAGTATGTAGTCATTAACGAAATATGTATGGTCATTAATGAAAGATGTAGCTTAGATATCATACACTCCTGACTGATGATGAATGTAATGGAAACATGTCTATCCTGAATGTATCTTTCTTCTTCTTGGCATAGAGGTAAGTTAACAAGGCCATGAAGCGAGCTGTCCGGCCTTGGGACCAGACGTGTGGCCTTGTTCTAAAAAGAACATAAATAAATTAGATAAGCAGGGAAACTCCCTTAGCTTCTCCCTTGAGCCCTGGCCAGGCTCTGGGGGAATCTAATGTGAGAGTGAAACCAGATGTTCCGCTCAAAACAAAGGTGCCAGCTATTCTGGCTTGCTGATTTGGGGCTATATAAGGCTGGACCCGCTCACAGCGACTTTGGAAGCCTCACCTACGGGTGGACGCACCGCGTAGGATTTCCCACTTGCCGGGACAGGCTCTCCAAATCCTCGCTGTAACCGGGGCTGCCCAGCCACTGCGGATCTGGATGATGGGAACGGGTGCAAGTGGTGATGGATCTTTCTTAATCACTGTTCTCTCCCTCAGGTAGTAATGATTTGATGCATGACCCTGTGTTTTCCTATTTGTTTAAGTGCACTATTGTGTCTTTTCGTACTGTATGTTTTCTGTATTATTCTGTTACGTTATTTAGTTATTTCCAGTAAAATACGTGCTCTCTTCACTCTGGTGTCTGAGTTTAATTGGTATTCCTAATCAGCAAAACACGGGCCCACAATCTGTCTGGTTGGAGTGTAAAATAGCCAAAAGATGCCGGTTTCCTGCATTTTTCCTGCAAAGACTCTGATTTCCTGCATTTTTCCTGAAAAGGGCAGGTTTTGAACTCTCTTCATCGCTCCTATTTTAATCAAGGCATCGCGCAGTATCAACAGTTCCACCAGACACACGCCATCCAAAGCTGACTATGGATCCCCTTTTTGCCACGGGGAGGGCCTTTCGCACAGACGTGTCCCTGGCTGTGCTGGCTGCTCGGTGGGTGAAGGTCATGGCTCACAGTGGAGTCTGTCTTTCGCCACGATGGTCATTTCCAGGGAGAGCAGCTTGTTGTATTGACCAGGACCCTACAGGGAGAACAGAAGGGCAGGGATGCAGACGCCACACTTGCCACAAGTCCAGCGGAGCAGGTTGCTCCAGCGCGGCCCACTGTGACTTGCGATGCTGCTGGAGCTGTGCGGATGCTCAGGGGACAAAGGGTTAAACCTGAGTTACCTGCATGAAATACAGCTGTCGCCAGCCTCGGTGCAAGCTGACGCAGGAGCTGGTCCTGACAACCACCAACCCAGGGCACGGAAAGCTTTGAACAGCTGTGACTCTTCTGGGACAGACTGGGCCACGTGCATCCGCTTCTATTAACAACTCTTCTCCTGCAGCGGAAAAGGAGTTTGAGATCTTGCTCACGGCTACAGGAGGACGGTGGTGGCCTCGGATGGTGCGTGAGGCTCGGGGCTTGCCTTGCCTATGAGCAGCTATGCCCCCAGAGTGACAGAGGAAAGGCTTTCCCTGGGGAAGAGCCATCAGCGCCCATTTGAAATGGAGGAAAACTTCACTACGGTTTTGGTTGTAGGTGGAAAGCTGTGGGTCAGGGAGGAATTCTGCATCTTCCATAGCGTAACAGAGGCAACTGGCTGTACAGCAGTATTTTTTTGTTTGTCTAATTTTTCTGGGAAGAGTCTTATGCCGGTACCGAGTAAGGCAGAGTGTCAGACAAAGTAGCTCATTGAATGGGCATGATACAGGGAAATTTACTTGGCTATTAAAAGCCCCATTGCTCTAGAAGTTGCATCTTTTTTCTCTAGTCCTTTCTCTTGGAAGGGGGTGGGCGGAGGGGCATGGAGGGTTTATCTTCATACCTCCTAAAACCTGCATTGTAACAGTCAAGACAGAATATGCCTTTCTCCTGTACCTTTTCTTTTTTGAACGTGCTGAATTCAGTCAATTGCCCACTGAGTTCAACAGACACCTCTGATTTTTACCCTTTGGCTGAACAGCTAGATGCAACCTCCCATCACTGGTGTTAGCACCATTAATGCAGATCATCTGCTCTCTACTACTCTAGGCTACCTGCTATCTAACAGTCTAGGCAAGAGTACAGCCTGATACAACGTTGCACATAAGGTCAGTACTACCAAGAGGTGTGACAGTCCAATGAAAAACAAGAGAGCCTGTACACCTTTTAATTGCTTCAAGGGATGACAGGGAGAAGCACCGTATTTATAATACACACACACACACACACAAGTGGATCTTCCCCCTCAATTTCCGATCATCCTGTGAGAAAGCCGTGCGCCGCATGATGCACGCGCTGTCCACATTCAGTGATGCGGATGACGGGGCAGAGCACACCCTCAGACAGCTTGCAGAAGGCACACGACCGGGAGGAGAGGCTCCTGCAGCCGGGAGTTGTGTTGCCAACCAGAGGGCCCTTGACAGGCTGGAGAAAGGGGCTGCCAGGTGCCTGCTGTCGTTGAAGAAGGGGAAGAGGGAAGAGCAAAGTCCTGGACCTGGGCAGGAAGAAGCCTTTGGAGCCGTATGTGCTGGGGGAGACCCAGCTGGAAAGCAGCTGTGCAGAGCCCTGGGGTCATGGTGGACCCGAAGCTGAGCAACTTGGAGCCAGCAAAGTACCCCTGGGGCAACGGGGGCTAAGTGCATCCCGGGCTGCAGCAGGGAAACCACTGGCAGCAGGCGGAGGGAGGGGGTGCTTCCCCTCTGCTCTGTCCTGCTCTGGGCTCCCCAGCGCAAGACAGCCAGGGCCATGCTGGAGAGAACCCCCAGCACGAGGCCCCGCCCACTTTCAGTTGGGCTCCCAGAGGCGGCCATTTTGGAGCCAGCAGCCACCAGAGCCGGCAGCAGGGGGCTGTGCTGGCACGGAGCAGCGCTGGGAGGAGGCAGGCTCTGGCCGAACAGCGCTTCCCGGCACCGGCACCCTGCTTCCCGTCCTCGCTGTGACCGGCTGGGCCGCATCCCAGAGCGGTGCAGAGCGAGGGTCCTCCTGTCCCGGGCAGGATGGGCCAGGCCAACTGCTGCTGGCACTCCAGGTAGGATCCCCCCTGCGGCTCGGGGATGGGTGGGCACGGCCGGGCCCCGCAGCCGCGGCCTTTCTCATGCCCGCCGCTCTCTGCTCCGCAGGGAGGCTCTCACCGACGCCGAGGCGGTGCTGAGCACAGACGTGCGGCTGACCCGGGGCCGCAGGAGGAGCGAGAGGCGCCTTCTCCTCCTCCAGGAGGAACTGGTCATCGCCAAGTTGCGGTAAGACCCTCAGAGCCCCACTGCCTTTCCCCCATCCCTAGCCCTGCCACCAGGCCAGGGACACTCTGGCACCAGCCCCAGGCCCTGGGGCCTTGGTGCTGGATGCAGCAATGTCCATCCCAAGGTGTCCTGGTTTAGCCAGGATAGGGTTAAGTTTCCCCAGCAGTGGGGAGGCAGCTCTAGCCGGGTTATTCAATACCATGCTGACGTCAGGTCCGGGCGCCCAAGCGCGGGAAGATTGGTAAACGCGTGGGGTGGGGTCGCTTCCCTCACTGCTGTATCTGTATATCCCTTGTTCTGTTTATTGTTATTACTGTTATTGCCATTGTTCTTGTTGTTGTTCTGTTTGTTGCTGTTGCACTGTTGTATCAAACCTCTCCTTATCTCAGCCCCGGGGTTTGTATTTCACTCCCTGCCCCGTTCCGGTCGGAGGGTGGGGGAGGGGCAGCGTCAGCGTGGTCTCGGGTCCCGGCGGGGCCTAAACCACCACAGCCTTTTTGGCACCCAACGTGTGGCACGAGAGGGTTGAGATAAGGACAAAAGGAGAAGGTGTGTTAGAGCCATCTGTTAGGTGCCATTTTTCTGGTTTTATTTGTATTTGTTTGATAAGGAACATTTGCAGTGCTGGCCAATTTGCTTGCGTGGTGGGGCTGGATTAATCCTTATATCCCCTCTGTGTTCCCAGTGCTGGCGTTTGTTATCGGTGGAAAATGTGTCAAGGGTTTTATTTTGCTATACTGGCTACTGACTGCTTATAATGTGCTTGGATCACTGCTTGTGGGGGTGAACCGGTACCTGTTTGCTGCCTGGGCTTTCGTTAGGGGTCTCACCGCCTCTGTGGGTGAGCCAGGGGAAGAGATGCTCTCGGTTTTTGAGAGTTTTAGCTATCCTTGGAGCACCCAGGCCAGTGTGTTTGCGGCACAGCGCTTTCTGAATGTCTGCCCGATCTTGTTTTGGGCCATGCGGTACTTCTCCAATAATGGCACCACCCGGAAACCTGCCCCGAGGGCAGATAGCTATAAATGGCAAGGTGTGTGGGAAAAGATGGGCAAGTGCCTGAGTCAGTGGTCACCCCCAATGCTTTGGGATTTCACTCCCAAACAAGTGCAGAGTCCTGATAAACTGGTGGAGTGTTTGGAAAAGGTGTGTTGCCAATCTGACAAACCCCGGGAGACACAACTCGTTGCGATGTGCTGGGGGCTTGCCCATGCTTACTGTGTCATCTTTAACACTGCTCACTTTAACCACCACAGAGGGGCAGGTGGGGGGCAGGGCTCTGCCAGAGGGCACCCCAAGGCAGCCACCTCCAGCTCACTGCCTGTCTCTCTTCTCCGCAGACGTGGCACCACCCTGCACCCACAGCTCCGCCTGGCCCTGGACCAGCTGTGGGTGCTGAGCAGCGGGAAGGAGGCAGCGGGGGACGTCAAAGACGAGGAGGAGGAGGAAGACAGCGACGAGGACAGGACCTCCATCATCTTCATCTGGCCCAGCGGCACCTGTGTTGCCACTTTCGGGTGAGTCGTGGTGCCACGTCCCACGGCCGGGCAGGAGAGGGTCCCAACCGTGCCCACACCACCCTGTGAATGGCCTCTGCCCTCCGTGCAGAGCCTGGGCAGGGAGCAGGCAGCACGCCGGCAGGGAGGGATGGGGGTGCGTTTCCACATCCTGCATCCCCTGGTCACCTTTTGGTCCCCAGAAGGGAAGGGCAGGGGCAGCTGCTCTGGCAGGACACAGGGAGCCAGGGCTTGGGCAGCACCCCTGTCCTGCCCCACGGGGCCTCGTGCTGCCCCTCTGCCCTTCCCAAGGGGCAAGGCTGTGCCGGGGCCCAGGGCCTGGGGGGCAGCGGGGCCTGACGCTGGTTCTCCTCTCTTTCTGCAGCTCCCGGGCACTGAAGCAGCTGTGGCTGGGCAAGCTGCTGGGGTAAGCTAGGGGGGTGCTTCAGGCGCGGCCGGATGGGGCAACACAGCTCCCCAGGTGGGGAGAGCTGCCGCCGCGGCTGCGGGCAGCTCTCAGGCAGAGCTGCCTGACAAGGGAGAAGAGGTGGCTTGGGGCTCAGCCAGCTCTCTCTCTGTCCCTTGCTGGTGCACAGGACACCCGAAGGAGCCACGGGAGCCCGCGTGACCGACGTCCCATCGATCAAACTCCTGCAGAAGGAGCTGAGCCGACGCCATGCCGTGAGTGTCTCTCTAGTCTGGCCACTGTCCCCGAGCGCTGGCCCTCCAGCCGAGCAGCAGAGGCATCGCTGCTCACCTCCTTCCACTCTTTCTCTCCTGCCCAGTGGAAGACATTCAGCGCCAGGAGCCTGGAGAGGCTGATGGAGGACCAGGCAGAGGTGAGAACGGCTGCCTTTCACCCGCCTCTGGCTGTGCCGGGGTGCCAGGGATGTGCAGCGAGTGGGGTGAGCCTGTGCAGGGGGGAGGGAGGGTCCCGCGGTGCCACCCCGGGCGCAAAGAGGCTTGGGGAGCCACCAGGAACGCCGCATGTCCCCGCTGGTGGTGCTGGGAGGAAACCTGCCGCGTGAGGCAGAGAGTCCGGGAGGGCAGAGGGTCCCCGCTCTGCCGCCCTCAGGCTGCTGGTGCCGGGTGGCCGCTCGCCGGTGGCCCTTTCCGCCGTGGGGATGCTCTCTAAGCGCAGCCTGGTTCTTGCAGGCTGATCCCAAGCAAGGGCCTCCAACAGCCCCATCTACCAATGGAGGGGGACTTTGCCACTCACCAGGTGAGTTTGGGAACGAAGGGCAGGGAGGGCCTTCTTTTCTCCTGGACCGGCACGTCTGCACAACTGAGGATGCTGTTGCTGCTGCCCTTTGGCCAGAGAAAATCGGTGCCCATCACGCTGCAGCAGGAGAGAGCTGAGCGCTCGGGACCCTTCGACAGTGCTGAGCACTCAAGGTGCTGCCTGCCTGAGCTCTGTCCCCAAAGCCGGGCAGATGGGTCCCTGCTCCTCGGCCAGAGCCGGGAGGAGCCGTGCTCCCTTGTTCCCTGAGTGTCACCCCGCAGGTTGGGCACCCCAAGGGAGGACGGATGTCACCCGGACGAGCAAGGACACCCGCTGGGCAGCGGCCGCTGGACGTGATTCTGCGGGACAGGGAGCCTCCCTCTGCTGCTGCTCGCAGCCTGGGGGAGGGCAGGGCGAGGGCTGGGCGGGGCTGTCCCACTGTCCCGCCGGTTCTCAGGAGACTGCGAGCCGGAGCCGCTGAGCCAGAGCCCTGGTTCCAGCTGCCGGCTCCCTGCCCGTCCCGTCCCGCCGCACGGCTCAGCACCGCGCTGCAGGCAGGGCAGGGCAGGGCAGGGCAGGCTCCGGGAGCGCTGGCCTGGTGGTTCCCACTGACGGGCTCTTGCTCTCTTTCCCTTTGCAGCAGGAGGGAGCGGCGGCAGCACCAGCAGGAGGAGGAGGGGGCTGCCCTGGCCGTTTGCGCTGCGGCGGAGCCCGGCCGCTGCCCCGGCGCCAGGGCAGGCGGGCTCCGGCTGCAGCAGGGCGCTCTTTGGGCAGCCCCTGGCAGCCCTCTGCGGAGAGGCCGGCACGCTGCCCCGGCCCATCCAGGTAGGCCAGCCTGGACAGGGGGGCCCCAGCCCTCCCTGTGGCTGCTCCAGAGCCACTGTCCCCAGCGGCTGCGGGGGTGGCTGGGGCACTGGGCTCTTCACCCACGGCCACCGCTTCTGGCGCCAGACCCTTTGCGGGTGGGGGGGGGAGCCCAGCCTGGGGCAGAGCTCTGGCCTCTGCCGTCACTTGTTTCTTCAGCCAAGCAGCTGTCCTCCTGCGTCTCCCGCAGGAGCTCCTGGACATCCTGCACCAGCGAGGACCGTCGACGGAGGGGATATTCCGGAGATCCGACAGGGGGACGGCGCTCCAGAAGCTGAAGGAGGACCTCGACCGCGGCGCAGATGTGGACCTGGCAAACCAGCCTGTCATCCTGCTGGCTGCCATCCTGAAGGTGAGCGCTTCTGCCCTGCAGCTGGAAGAGCTCCTGGCTGGCCTGGAACCTTCAAAGGCTCACCTGAAGCCCTTGGCCTTGCAGGACTTTCTCCGCAGCATCCCGGGCAAGCTGCTCGTTGTCGGCCTCTACCAGGACTGGATACAAGCCATGGAGAGGCCAAGCAAGGACACCAGGGTGGAAGCGCTGAAAGTGTGAGTGTGGCCAGCAGCCTGCCTGTTGAGTAGGGAGTGGCAGAGTCCTGGGACTTGCCTGAAAAGGGACGGGCTGCTTAGAAGGTTGCATTTTCTGGCAGCTCGCATTTGCTGGGCTGGGGTTGCATTTTGGGGGAAAGGGCGTGGG
>NW_027437063.1:0-35836 GCF_047716275.1 Strix uralensis
ATAGCCCCTGGCAGATCCCCTCTACCCCCCCTCTATCCCCTCTACCCCCCTCTACCCCCCTCTATCCCCCTCTACCCCTCTCTACCCCCCCTCTATCCCCCCTGTAGCCCCCTATAGCCCCTCTATCCCCCCTCTATCCCCCCTGTAGGCCCCTATAGCCCCTATAGGCACCGGAAGAACCCCACAGGCCCTATAGGCCCTGGCAGATCCCCTCTACCCCCCCTCTACCCCCCTCTACCCCCCTCTATCTCCCCTCTATCCCCCTCTACCCCCCTCTATCCCCCCTCTACCCCCCCTGTAGCCCCCTATAGCCCCTATAGGCACCGGAAGAACCCCACAGGCCCTATAGGCCCTGGCAGATCCCCTCTACCCCCCCTCTATCCCCTCTATCCCCCTCTACCCCCCTCTATCCCCCTCTATCCCCCCTCTACCCCCCTCTACCCGCCTCTATCCCCCCTGTAGCCCCCTATAGCCCCTCTATCCCCCCTCTACCCCCCCTGTAGCCCCCTATAGCCCCTATAGGCACCGGAAGAACCCCACAGGCCCTATAGGCCCTGGTAGATCCCCTCTACCCCCCCTCTATCCCCTCTATCCCCCTCTACCCCCCTCTATCCCCCTCTATCCCCCCTCTACCCCCCCTCTACCCGCCTCTATCCCCCCTGTAGCCCCCTATAGCCCCTCTATCCCCCCTCTATCCCCCCTGTAGGCCCCTATAGCCCCTATAGGCACCGGAAGAACCCCACAGGCCCTATAGGCCCTGGCAGATCCCCTCTACCCCCCCTCTACCCCCCTCTACCCCCCTCTATCTCCCCTCTATCCCCCTCTACCGCCCTCTATCCCCCCTCTACCCCCCCTGTAGCCCCCTATAGCCCCTATAGGCACCGGAAGAACCCCACAGGCCCTATAGGCCCTGGTAGATCCCCTCTACCCCCCCTCTATCCCCTCTATCCCCCTCTACCCCCCTCTATCCCCCTCTATCCCCCCTCTACCCCCCTCTACCCGCCTCTATCCCCCCTGTAGCCCCCTATAGCCCCTCTATCCCCCCTCTATCCCCCCTGTAGGCCCCTATAGCCCCTATAGGCACCGGAAGAACCCCACAGCCCCTATAGGCCCTGGCAGATCCCCTCTACCCCCCCTCTATCCCCTCTATCCCCCTCTACCCCCCTCTATCCCCCTCTACCCCCCTCTATCCCCCCTCTATCCCCCCTGTAGCCCCCTATAGCCCCTATAGGCACCGGAAGAACCCCACAGGCCCTATAGGCCCTGGCAGATCCCCTCTACCCCCCCTCTATCCCCTCTATCCCCCTCTACCCCCCTCTATCCCCCTCTATCCCCCCTCTACCCCCCTCTATCCCCCCTCTACCCCCCCTGTAGCCCCCTATAGCCCCTATAGGCACCGGAAGACCCCCATAGGCCCTGGCAGATCCCCTCTACCCCCCCTCTATCCCCTCTGTCCCCCCTCTACCCCCCTCTACCCCCCTCTATCTCCCCTCTATCCCCCTCTACCCCCCTCTACCCCCCTCTATCTCCCCTCTATCCCCCTCTACCCCCCTCTATCCCCCCTCTACCCCCCTGTAGCCCCCTATAGCCCCTATAGGCACCGGAAGAACCCCACAGGCCCTATAGGCCCTGGTAGATCCCCTCTACCCCCCCTCTATCCCCTCTATCCCCCTCTACCCCCCTCTATCCCCCTCTATCCCCCCTCTACCCCCCTCTACCCGCCTCTATCCCCCCTGTAGCCCCCTATAGCCCCTCTATCCCCCCTCTATCCCCCCTGTAGGCCCCTATAGCCCCTATAGGCACCGGAAGAACCCCACAGGCCCTATAGGCCCTGGCAGATCCCCTCTACCCCCCCTCTACCCCCCTCTACCCCCCTCTATCTCCCCTCTATCCCCCTCTACCCCCCTCTATCCCCCCTCTACCCCCCCTGTAGCCCCCTATAGCCCCTATAGGCACCGGAAGAACCCCACAGGCCCTATAGGCCCTGGCAGATCCCCTCTACCCCCCCTCTATCCCCTCTATCCCCCTCTACCCCCCTCTATCCCCCTCTATCCCCCCTCTACCCCCCTCTACCCGCCTCTATCCCCCCTGTAGCCCCCTATAGCCCCTCTATCCCCCCTCTACCCCCCCTGTAGCCCCCTATAGCCCCTATAGGCACCGGAAGAACCCCACAGGCCCTATAGGCCCTGGTAGATCCCCTCTACCCCCCCTCTATCCCCTCTATCCCCCTCTACCCCCCTCTATCCCCCTCTATCCCCCCTCTACCCCCCTCTACCCGCCTCTATCCCCCCTGTAGCCCCCTATAGCCCCTCTATCCCCCCTCTATCCCCCCTGTAGGCCCCTATAGCCCCTATAGGCACCGGAAGAACCCCACAGGCCCTATAGGCCCTGGCAGATCCCCTCTACCCCCCCTCTACCCCCCTCTACCCCCCTCTATCTCCCCTCTATCCCCCTCTACCGCCCTCTATCCCCCCTCTACCCCCCCTGTAGCCCCCTATAGCCCCTATAGGCACCGGAAGAACCCCACAGGCCCTATAGGCCCTGGCAGATCCCCTCTACCCCCCCTCTATCCCCTCTATCCCCCTCTACCCCCCTCTATCCCCCTCTATCCCCCCTCTACCCCCCTCTACCCGCCTCTATCCCCCCTGTAGCCCCCTATAGCCCCTCTATCCCCCCTCTATCCCCCCTGTAGCCCCCTATAGCCCCTATAGGCACCGGAAGAACCCCACAGGCCCTATAGGCCCTGGCAGATCCCCTCTACCCCCCCTCTATCCCCTCTATCCCCCTCTACCCCCCTCTATCCCCCTCTATCCCCCCTCTACCCCCCTCTACCCGCCTCTATCCCCCCTGTAGCCCCTATAGCCCCTCTATCCCCCCTCTATCCCCCCTGTAGGCCCCTATAGCCCCTATAGGCACCGGAAGAACCCCACAGGCCCTATAGGCCCTGGCAGATCCCCTCTACCCCCCCTCTATCCCCTCTATCCCCCTCTACCCCCCTCTATCCCCCCTCTATCCCCCTCTACCCCTCTCTACCCCCCCTCTACCCCCCCTGTAGCCCCCTATAGCCCCTATAGGCACCGGAAGAACCCCACAGGCCCTATAGGCCCTGGCAGATCCCCTCTACCCCCCCTCTATCCCCTCTATCCCCCTCTACCCCCCTCTATCCCCCTCTATCCCCCCTCTACCCCCCTCTATCCCCCCTCTACCCCCCCTGTAGCCCCCTATAGCCCCTATAGGCACCGGAAGACCCCCATAGGCCCTGGCAGATCCCCTCTACCCCCCCTCTATCCCCTCTATCCCCCCTCTACCCCCCTCTATCCCCCCTCTATCCCCCCTCTACCCCCCTCTACCCCCCTCTATCCCCCCTCCATCCCCCTCTACCCCTCTCTACCCCCCCTCTACCCCCCCTGTAGCCCCCTATAGCCCCTATAGGCACCGGAAGAACCCCACAGGCCCTATAGGCCCTGGCAGATCCCCTCTACCCCCCCTCTATCCCCTCTATCCCCTCTACCCCCCTCTATCCCCCTCTATCCCCCCTCTACCCCCCTCTATCCCCCCTCTACCCCCCCTGTAGCCCCCTATAGCCCCTATAGGCACCGGAAGACCCCCATAGGCCCTGGCAGATCCCCTCTACCCCCCCCTCTATCCCCTCTATCCCCCCTCTACCCCCCTCTACCCCCCTCTATCTCCCCTCTATCCCCCTCTACCCCCCTCTACCCCCCTCTATCTCCCCTCTATCCCCCTCTACCCCCCTCTATCCCCCCTCTACCCCCCCTGTAGCCCCCTATAGCCCCTATAGGCACCGGAAGAACCCCACAGGCCCTATAGGCCCTGGCAGATCCCCTCTACCCCCCCTCTATCCCCTCTATCCCCCTCTACCCCCCTCTATCCCCCTCTATCCCCCCTCTACCCCCCTCTACCCGCCTCTATCCCCCCTGTAGCCCCCTATAGCCCCTCTATCCCCCCTCTACCCCCCCTGTAGCCCCCTATAGCCCCTATAGGCACCGGAAGAGGCCCTGCTGGAGGAGGGAGAGGCGCCGGGTCTTGCGGATGAGGACGTCGGCGATCTGGCACATCTCGATGCTGATGAAGAAGACGGTGTAGCAGGTGTACTGCTGGTAGCGGCGCTGCTCGAAGGTCTGCGGGGGCCGTATGGATCAGCCGGGGGGGGGGGGGTGGCACCTATAGGGGGGTCTATAGGGGTCTATAGGTACCCATTGCTGGCCGTAGCTGTCCTGCAGCTCCTGCTCGTGGGTGTCTTCCCAGCGCGGGCGCAGCCCCAGGCAGAGGAGGGGCCACCAACCTTCCTGGGCCATGGCCACGAAGTAGTCGGTGAAGCCGGCGAAGGACTGGATGGCACCTATAGGATGGGAGGGGGAGGGGGGGGGGGCAGGTGGTCAAGTGGCCAAGAGAGCCAGGTGGCCAAGTGGCCAGGGACTCAGGGAGCCAGGTGGCCAAGGACCAAGGGACCCAGGGAGCCAGGTGGCCAAGTGGCCAGGGACCAAGGGACCCAGGTGGCCAGGGACCTGTTGACCCAGGTGGCCAGGGACCCGTGGAGCCAGGTGGCCAAGTGGCCAGGGACCAAGGGACCCAGGTGGCCAGGGACCCGTGGAGCCAGGTGGCCAAGTGGCCAGGGACTCAGGGAGCTGGGTGGCCAGGGACCCATGGAGCCAGGGTGGCCAAGGACCAAGGGACCCAGGGAGCCAGCTGGCCAAGTGGCCAGGGATCAAGGGACCCAGGTGGCCAGGGACCTGTTGATCCAGGTGGCCAGGGACCCGTGGAGCCAGGTGGCCAAGTGGCCAGGGACCAAGGGACCCAGGTGGCCAGGGACCTGTTGATCCAGGTGGCCAGGGACCCGTGGAGCCAGGTGGCCAAGTGGCCAGGGACTCAGGGAGCTGGGTGGTCAGGGACCAAGGGACCCAGGTGACCAGGTGGCCAGGGACCCAAGTGGCCAGGAACCCAGGTGACCAGGTGGCCAGGGACCCAGGGACCCAGGTGAATGGGTGGCCAAGGACCCATGGAGCCAGGTGGCCACAGACCAAGGGACCCAGGTCACCAGGTGGCCACGGACCAAGGGACCCAGGTCACCAGGTGGCCAGGGACCCATGGAGCCAGGTAGCCATATGGCCAGGGACCAAATTTAGGGCACCCAAGGACCAAGACACCCACATTTTGGGCCACCCATAGACCCAGTTGGCCAGGGACCCAAGTAGCCAGGTAGCCAGGACCCCCCAAACCCAAGACCTCAGGTGGCCAGAGCACCCCAACATGGAGACCACCCAGACCTCCCCACCCACCCGAGGTGGCCCCGGGGCACCCAGGACCCCCCTTTTTTTGGCCACATCCCACTCACCCTCTCCCCCACCCTTGGCTTGACCTCCCCCAACATCTGGGCTCCCCCTCCCCAACATCTGGGTCCCCCCCAAACCCCCCGGGGGGGGGGGGGGGACACCCCGATATCTGGGTGGTACCGATCTGGAAGTAGGAATAAGCCGCCAAAGGTTCGTTGACCAATCGGTCGCGTCGAGGGTTGCGGGGTTTCAGGTGCATGATGTCACTCTCCGCCCTCTCATAGGCCAAGGAGACCGAGGGGAACTGTGGGTCCAGGTGTCTGGGTGAGGCACCCCAACATCTGGGGGGGGGAGGACACCCCAAAATCTGGGGTGGGACCCCCAACATCCCAGAGGGATCCTGGTTCTTGGGTGAGGAACCTCAAGGTTCATGGGTTGGTGGATGGATCTTGGGGTTGGGGGGTGTGTGGGGGGGGACACACCAGGATCTGGGGGGGGGACACCCTGACATCCAGGTGGGGACCCCGATATCCTGGGGGGGGGGGGGACACCCCAAAATCCAAGAGGGACCCCGGTGTGTGGGTGAAACACCCACATATTTGGGTGAAGAACCTCAACGTCTCTACGAAGAACCCAAGTTCTTGGGTGAGGAACCTCAACGACCAGTTCATGGACTGGTTGATGGACCCTGGTGACGGGGTGGGGACCCTGACATGTTGGGGGGGACCCCGACATGTGGGGGGGACCCCAACATCCAAGAGGGACCCCGGTGTGTGGGCAAATCACCCAGATATTTGGGTGAAGAACCTCAACGTCTCTACGAAGAAACCCAAGTTCTTGGGTGAGGAACCTCAACGACCAGTTCATGGTTGATGGACCCCGAGGACTGGATTTGGGGGGACCCCAACATCTGGGGGGGGACCCCAACATCTGGGGGGGACCCCGAAATCCAGGACGGACCCTGGTGTCTGGGCGAATCACCCAAATATTTGGGTGAAGAACCTCAACGTCTCTACGAAGAAACCCAAGTTCTTGGGTGAGGAACCTCAACGACCAGTTCATGGACTGGTTGATGGACCCCAACATCTGGGAGGGGACCCCAAGATCCAAGATGGACCCCAAGATCCAAGAGGGACCCCAGTGTGTGGGCGAATCACCCAGATATTTGGGTGAAGAACCTCAACGTCTCTACGAAGAACCCAAGTTCTTGGGTGAGGAACCTCAACGACCAGTTCATGGACTGGTTGATGGACCCCAACATCTGGGAGGGGACCCCAAGATGGACCCCAAGATCCAAGAGGGACCCCAGTGTGTGGGCGAATCACCCAGATATTTGGGTGAAGAACCTCAACGTCTCTACGAAGAACCCAAGTTCTTGGGTGAGGAACCTCAACGACCAGTTCATGGTTGATGGACCCCGAGGACTGGATTTAGGGGGACCCCAACATCTGGGACACCCCCCCCCCACATCTGGGCACTCACGATGTCAGTGCAGAGCTCGATGAAGAGGATGGTGATGCAACCCAAGGGCAGGGGGACGCTGGCCGTGATGTAGATGAGGTAGGGGGTCAACTCGGGGATGTTCTTGGTCAAGGTGTAGGCGATGGACTTCTTCAGGTTGTCAAAGATCAAGCGGCCTTGGGGGGGGGGGACACACACAACGTCAGGTGGGTGGTGTGTCCCTCGGGTGTCCCCCCACCCCCCCCCCGGTGTCCCCAACCCCACCTTGCTCCACGCCGGTGACGATGGAGGCGAAGTTGTCGTCGAGGAGGATCATGTCGGCCGCGTTCTTGGCGGCGTCGGAGCCGGCGATGCCCATGGCCACCCCGATGTCGGCCTTCTTCAGCGCGGGGGAGTCGTTCACCCCGTCCCCTGTCACCGCCACGATGGAGCCCTGGGGACACGGGACCATCATCATCCCCATCGTGGTGGCACCTTGGGGACATCCCTGTCCTCACCATGGTGGCACCTTGGGAACATGGGACCATCGTCATCCCCATCGTGGTGGCACCTTGGGGACATCCCTGTCCCCATCATGATGCCACCTTGGGGACATGGGACCATCATCATCCCCATTGTGGTGGCACCTTGGGGACATCCCTGTCCCCACCATGGTGGCACCTTGGGGACATGGGACCATCGTCATCCCCACCATGGTGGCACCTTGGGGACATCCCTGTCCCCATCATGATGGCACCTTGGGGACACGGGACCATCATCATCCCCATCGTGGTGGCACCTTGGGGACATCCCCACCATGGTGGCACCTTGGGGACATCCCTGTCCCCACCATGGTGGCACCCTGGGGACATGGGACCATCGTCATCCCCATCGTGGTGGCACCTTGGGGACATCCCCACCATGGTGGCACCTTGGGGACATCCTTGTCCCCACCATGGTGGCACCTTGGGGACATGGGACCATCGTCATCCCCATCGTGGTGGCACCTTGGGGACATCCCCACCATGGTGGCACCTTGGGGACATCCTTGTCCCCACCATGGTGGCACCTTGGGGACATGGGACCATCGTCATCCCCACCATGGTGGCACCTTGGGGACATCCCCACCATGGTGGCACCTTGGGGACATCCTTGTCCCCACCATGGTGGCACCTTGGGGACAAGCGACCATCATCATCCCCATCATGGTGGCACCTTGGGGACATCCACATCATGGTGACACCTTGGGGACATGGGACCATGATGGCCCCTTGGGGTCATGTCTGTCCCCACCACGGTGGCACCTTGGGGACATGGGGACAAGGGACCATCATCATCCCCATCCTAGTGGCACCTTGGGGACATCCCCATCCCCACCATGATGGCACCTTGGGGACCTCATGTGTCCCCATATGATTGCACCTATATGTCCTCAGTGTCCCCATATCCCACGTCCCCAATGTCCCCAATGCCCCCCACATCCTCCCCAATGTCCCCCCCAATGTCCCCATGTCCTCAGTGTCCCCCCATGTCCCCGTGCCCCAAATGTCCCCAGTGTCCCCAATGTCCCCCCCCGTGTCCCCAATGTCCCCCACCATGTCCCCATGTCCCCAGGGTCCCCCCAATGTCCCCAGTGTCCCGGCATGTCCCCAGTGTCCCCCCAGCATCCCCAGTGTCCCCCCAGTGTCCCCACATCCCCCCAAGTGTCCCCTCAACGTCCCCCACCATGTCCCCAGTGTCCCCAATGTCCCCCACCATGTCCCCCCAGTGTCCCCAATGTCCCCCACCATGTCTCCAGTGTCCCCAATGTCCCCAATGTCCCCCCCAGTGTCCCCAATGTCCCCCACCATGTCCCCAGTGTCCCCCCAGTGTCCCCAACATCCCCCCAAGTGTCCCCTCAACGTCCCCCACCGTGTCCCCACGTCCTCAGCGTCCCCCCAATGTCCCCCCCAGTGTCCCCAACATCCCCCACCATGTCCCCATGTCCCCAATGTCCCCCCCAGTGTCCCCAATGTCCCCAACATCCCCCCAAGTGTCCCCTCAACGTCCCCCACCGTGTCCCCACGTCCTCAGCGTCCCCATATCCCCCAACACCCCCAACATCCCCACCCCCCCCCCCCACATCCCCAACGTCCCCAACGTGTCCCCAACGTGTCCCCAACGTGTCCCCACCAGCCGCTGGCAGCTCTCCACGATGACAAGTTTCTGTTGAGGTGACGTCCGGGCAAAAACCATCTCGGGGTGGGCCCGGAGAAGCCCCTCCAGAGCCCCGGGTGTCATGGCCGCCAGCTCCGCCCCTGTCACCACCCGCGCCCGCGCCTGCCTGGGGGAGGGGACCTTCTTGAGATGTTTGGGGACACCTCGGAGATGTCACGGGGTGTCACCTCTGAGGTCCCCTCACCTGGGGTCCACCCGCTCGAGGGGGAGGCGCAGCCGAGCCGCCACCTCCTCGGGGGTTTCGCTGCCCTCCGAGATGATGCCGACGGCGGCCGCGATGGCCTTGGCCGTGATTGGGTGGTCACCGGTCACCATGATCACCTGGGGACAAAGGGGACACCACCGAAGGGTCACCCCATGTGTCACCTCCCACCCCCCCCCCCCCGGGTTGTTGAGGTTCTTCTGTCCCCGGGGTCACCCCATGGGGAACATCTCGCTGGGGGCTTGGGGTCCCCCCGTGTCCTTGGTGTCCCCTCGTCTCTACGTCCCTCTGTGTCCCCAGGTCCATCTTGTGTCCCCCCATGTCCCCCCATGTCCTTGGTGTCCCCCATCCCCATATGTCCCTTCCATGTCCCTGATGTCCCCATCCCCATGTCCCCCCATGTCCTTGGTGTCCCCCCATCCCCACGTTCCCCCATGTCCTTCCATGTCCTTGATGTGCCCCATGTCCCCATGTCCCCCCATGTCCCTTCCATGTCCTTGATGTGCCCCATGTCCCCATGTCCCCCCATGTCCCTTCCATGTCCTTGATGTCCCCCCATGTCCCCCCATGTCCTTCTGTGTCCTTGATGTCCCCCATCTCCATGTCCCCACATCCCCCATGTCCCTTCCATGTCCTTGGTGTCCCCCCATCCTCATGTCCTCACCATCCATGTCCCCATGTCCCCATGTCCCCCCACATCTTTGATGTCCCCCCATGTCCCCCCATGTCCTTGGTGTCCCCCCATCCCCATGTCCTCCCCATCCCCATGTCCCCATGTCCCCCCACATCCCCCATGTCCCCCCATGTCCTTGGTGTCCCCCCACGTCCCCCCACGTCCCCCCATGTCCTTGATGTCCCCCATCCCCATGTCCCCATGTCCCCCCATGTCCCCCCACGTCCCCCATGTCCTTCCATGTCCTTGGTGTCCCCCCATCCCCATGTCCTCCCCATCCCCATGTCCCCATGTCCCCCCATGTCCCCTACCCTGATACCGGCCGTGCGACACTTGAGCACGGCCTGGGGGACGGTGGCCCTGGGGGGGTCGATCATGGACACCAGCCCGGCGAAGCAGAGGCCCACGGCCACCTCCGGCAGCTCCTCGGGGTCCGTCCCTGCTGCCACCGTCCCCGCTGGCAGCCAGCGGGCGCAGAACCCTTGGGAGGGACAACGGGGGGGGGACACGGGGGGACATGGGGACCCGTGTGCCACCCTCCTGCATGGGTCCTCTGTCCCACGTGTCCTCGTGTCCTTCCGTGTCCCCTCCATGTCCCTCCATGTTCTCATGATGTCCCCATGATGTCCCCCCATCCCCACATCCCCTCCATGTCTCCATGATGTCCCCTTGATGTCCCCATGATGTCCCCCCATCCCCACGTCCCCATCTCCCCCTGATGTCCCTCCATCCCCACGTCCCCTCCATGTCTCCATGATGTCCCCCCCTCCCCATGGTGTCCCCCCATCCCCAGGTCTCCCCCATCCCCACCTCCCCATGATGTTCCCATGGTGTCCCCCCATCCCCATCTCCCCCTGATGTCCCTCCATCCTCATGTCCCCTCCATGTCTCCATGATGTCCCCCACCTCCCCACGATGACCCCCCATCCCCAGGTCCCCCCCATCTCCATGTCCCCCTGATGTCCCTCCATCCTCACGTCCCCCATCTCCCCATTTCCTTCCATGTCCCCATCTCCCCTTGATGTCCCCATGGTGTCCCCCCATCCCCAGGTCTCCCCCATCCCCATCTCCCCATGATGTCCCTCCATCCTCACGTCCCCTCCATGTCTCCATGATGTCCCCCACCTCCTCACGATGTCCCCCCATCCCCAGGTCCCCCCCATCTCCATGTCTCCCTGATGTCCCTCCATCCTCACGTCCCCCATCTCCCCATTTCCTTCCATGTCCCCATCTCCCCTTGATGTCCCCATGGTGTCCCCCCATCCCCAGGTCTCCCCCATCCCCATCTCCCCATGACGTCCCTCCATCCTCACGTCCCCTCCATGTCTCCATGATGTCCCCCACCTCCTCACGATGTCCCCCCATCCCCAGGTCCCCCCCATCTCCATGTCTCCCTGATGTCCCTCCATCCTCACATCCCCCCCATCCCCACATCCCCCATCTCCCCATTTCCTTCCATGTCCCCATCTCCCCTTGATGTCCCCATGGTGTCCCCCCATCCCCAGGTCTCCCCCATCCCCATCTCCCCATGATGTCCCTCCATCCTCACGTCCCCCATCTCCCCATTTCCTTCCATGTCCCCATCTCCCCTTGATGTCCCCATGGTGTCCCCCCATCCCCAGGTCTCCCCCATCCCCATCTCCCCATGATGTCCCTCCATCCTCACGTCCCCTCCATGTCTCCATGATGTCCCCCACCTCCTCACGATGTCCCCCCATCCCCAGGTCCCCCCCATCTCCATGTCTCCCTGATGTCCCTCCATCCTCACGTCCCCCATCTCCCCATTTCCTTCCATGTCCCCATCTCCCCTTGATGTCCCCATGGTGTCCCCCCATCCCCAGGTCTCCCCCATCCCCATCTCCCCATGATGTCCCTCCATCCTCACGTCCCCTCCATGTCTCCATGATGTCCCCCACCTCCTCACGATGTCCCCCCATCCCCAGGTCCCCCCCATCTCCATGTCTCCCTGATGTCCCTCCATCCTCACGTCCCCCATCTCCCCATTTCCTTCCATGTCCCCATCTCCCCTTGATGTCCCCATGGTGTCCCCCCATCCCCAGGTCTCCCCCATCCCCATCTCCCCATGATGTCCCTCCATCCTCACGTCCCCTCCATGTCTCCATGATGTCCCCCACCTCCCCACGATGTCCCCCCATCCCCAGGTCTCCCCCATCCCCATCTCCCCATGATGTCCCTCCATCCTCACGTCCCCCATCTCCCCATTTCCTTCCATGTCCCCATCTCCCCTTGATGTCCCCATGGTGTCCCCCCATCCCCACGTCCCCCCCATCCCCATCTCCCCCTGATGTCCCCCCATCCCCACGTCTCCTCCATCCTCACTTCCCCCCACCTCCCCATGACGTCCCTCCA
The DNA here is from genome assembly GCF_047716275.1 of Strix uralensis. NCBI lineage: Eukaryota > Metazoa > Chordata > Aves > Strigiformes > Strigidae > Strix > Strix uralensis. The sequence continues at coordinate 12,194 of NW_027437063.1, forward strand.
TCCCCACATCCCCCCCCCCCCCCTCACCCCACTCACCCAGCACCCTCTCCCCACGCCCCCCCAGCTCGGCGTAGGCCCCCTCGAAGGCCTCTCGCCATTGGGTGTCCAGGGCCAACTCCTGTCCCTTCAGCAGCACCGTGCTGCACCGCTCCAGCACCCGCTCGGGGGCACCTTTCAGCACCAGCAGTTGACGTTCTCCCGCCTCGTGGACCGACAGCTGTGGAGGAACCCGGATACTTGGGTCCCCCCCCAAAAGTCTGGGCCCCCCCAAATGCCTGGGTCCCCCCCCCCCAATGCCTGGGTCCCCCCTAGACACTTCTCAGTAGCTTGGGTGCCCTCTAGAGGCCTCGTTCCTCTTGGGTTCTTGAGTCCCTCATGGACATCAAGGTCCTTCCTGGACATTTGGGGCCCCTCCTGGATTTCTGGGTGCCCCCATCCCAGACACCTGGGTCCCCCCCAAATGCCTGGGTGCCCCCCTAGACACTTGGGTGCTTCTCAGTAGCTTGGGTGCCCTCTAGAGGCCTCGTTCCTCTTGGGTGCTTGAGTCCCTCATGGGCATCAAGGTCCTTCCTGGACTCCTGGGGCCCTTCCCTGGACATCTGGGTCCCCCCTGGGCATGTAGGGCCCCCCCCAAAATGTTGGGGTCCCCCCCCTGGGCGCCTGAGGGTGTGTGTCCCCCCCCAATACCTGGGTTCCCTGAGACACCTGGGTCCCCCTTGGACACTTGGTTCCTTCACGAAGACCAAGGTCCCTCCTGAACATCTTGGTGGCCCCCAAACTCCTGGATCCCCCTCCCCAGATGTTGGGGGGCCCTCCTGGAATATTGGGGTCCCCCTCCGAATATTGGGGTCCCCCCCAGACTCCTGGGTCCCCTGAGACACCTGGATCCCCCTTGTTCCTTCACAAAGACCAAGGTCCCTCCTGAACATCTTGGTGGCCCCCAAACACCTGGGTCCCCCTCCCCAGATGTTGGGGGGCCCCCCCTGGAATATTGGGGTCCCCCCCCTTACCTGGAACTTGTTGGTGGAGTTGAAGGGCAGCTCGGCCACCTTGGGGAACCGTCCCCGCGCCTCCACCACCGGCCCCACCGTCACCTCCGCGAACTTCAGCAGCGCCGTCTCCGAAGCGTCGCCGATGACCTCGCGCTGCCGGGGGGGGGGGGGGGGGGGGGGGGGGGGCGGGGCTTAAGTGGGTGAGGGGACCTATAGACCCCCTATGGAGGAGGGTCTGGCCCCTATATGCCTCGCCAAGCCACCTATGGGTGTTCCTCCCAGCCCCATAGAGGCCCTATATAGGTCCCCTATGGGCACCCTGACCCCTATATGCCCCTCCCAGCCCCATATCATCCCCCTATGGGCACCCTGACCCCTATATGCCCCTCCCAGCCCCATATCATCCCCCTATGGGCACCCTGACCCCTATAGGCCCCTCTCAGCCCCATATCGTGCCCCTGTAGGGGTCCTATATGATGTTTCCAGCCCCATATCGTGCCCCTATGGGCACCCTGACCCTTATATGCCCCTCCCACCCCATATAGGGTCTCTATGCCCCTCCCACCCCCATATAAGGTCCCCATATGCCCCTCCCACCCCCATATAGGGTCCTTATTGCCCCATAGGAGTTCCTGGCCCCTATATACTTTCCCAACCCTATATAAACCCCCTCTATGCCCCTCCCACCTCCATATATGGTCCCTCTATGCCCCTCCCAGCCCCATATATGGTCCCTCTATGCCCCTCCCACCCCCCCTATAGGGTCTCTATAGGGCCTGTGGCTCCATACGTGCCCACCTTGGCCACGGGGACGTTGTCTTGGCCTGGTTTGAACTGGGCCCGGTTGCAGAGGGTGACGACGCGGCTCAACATGGTCCACGTCTCCGACGATTGGTCGAAGCTTTGACCTGGGTGGGTGGGTGGGACCGAGGTAGGGTGAGGTCACCTCATTGGTGGAGAGGTGAGGAAGGGGTTGGAGGGGTGTGGCCCGCGGCTAACCGGCTCACCCGATTGGTCCTCGGTGGTGTCGGCCGTGTGGATCTGGTTGTCGAACCAAAGGTGGGCCACGGTCATGCGGTTCTGGGTGAGGGTCCCCGTCTTGTCGGAGCAGATGACCGAGGTGGACCCCAAGGTCTCCACCGCTTCCAGGTTCTTCACCACGCAGTTCTTCCGCGCCAGCCGCTTGGCCGTCAGCGAGAGGCAAACCTGGTGGTGGAGAAGGTCCTCAGCACCCTGAGGAACCCTGGGAGATCCATCAGCACCCGTGGGATCCTCCTGGAGCTCTTGGGGTGGCCTTGGAGCCATCATGACCTCCAGGGAAGAAGTTGATGGCCATGGACCCGTAGGGACAACGGGAACCCTGTGGCACCCATGGGACCCCTTGGGGACCTCCTGGAGCTCCCTTGGAGCCATGAGGACCTCCAGGGAAGATGTTGATGGCCATGGACCCGTAGGGACAACGGGAACCCCTGTGGCACCCATGGGTGACCCCCATGGTCCCATGAAGACCCTCAAGTCCCTTGTAGCACCCATGGGCACCTCATGGCTCTTGGGTGACCCCATGGTCCCATGAAGACCCTCAAGTCCCTTGTAGCACCCACGGGTTGTGTTGCACCCATGGGCACCTCATGGCTGTTGAGTGACCCCCATGGTCCCATGAAGACCCTCAAGTCCCTTGTAGCACCCACGGGTTGTGATGGACCCATGGGCACCTCATGGCTGTTGGGTGACCCCCATGGTCCCATGAAGACCATCAAGTCCCTCGTAGCACCCATGGGTTGTGATGGACCCATGGGCACCTCATGGCTCTTGGGTGACCCCCATGGTCCCATGAAGACCACCCAAGTCTCCCACAGCACCCACAGGTTGTGATGGGACCTATATACCTCCACCCCAAGCCCTACCGTGACGGTGGCCAGCAACCCCTCAGGGACATAAGCCACCACGATGGCCATGAAGAAGACCATAGCGCGGAGGAAGGGGTAACCGATGACCATGGCCACCACGAAGAAGGTGGCACCGAAGAAGATGGCCAGGCCGGCGATGATGTCCACGACAGTGCTCGATCTCGATGGCGATGGGGGTCTTCTCGTTCTCCACCCCCGAGGCCAAGCTGGCGATGCGCCCGATGATGGTCCGGTCCCCCGTGTTGATCACCAGCCCATGGCCGTCCCTAGAAGACCCAGATATTCAGGGTGGTGTTGGGGGGCACCCAGATGTCCACGATGGGTGGGGGGGGATGACACCCACGCACCTTCTAGACACATGGTGGAGAAGAAGGCGATGTTGCGGGTCTCCAAGGGGGAATCGTGGGTGCACTCGGGTGAGCGCGTCTGCGGCTCTGACTCCCCCGTCAACGATGAGTTGTCCACCTGGAGGAAGCCGGGTATTGGGGTACCACCCCCTTACCCCACCCATGGGATCCCTTGGGGGCCCTCCTGGAGCTCCCTTGGAGCCATGAGGACCTCCAGGGAAGATATGGATGGCCATGGACCCGTAGGGACAACGGGAACCCCTGTGGCACCCATGGGTTGTGATGGACCCACGGGCACCTCATGGCTCTTGGGTGACCCCCATGGTCCCATGAAGACCCTCAAGTCCCTTGTAGCACCCACGGGTTGTGATGGACCCATGGGCACCTCACGGCTCTTGGGTGACCCCCATGGTCCCATGAAGACCCTCAAGTCCCTTGTAGCACCCACGGGTTGTGATGGACCCATGGGCACCTCACGGCTCTTGGGTGACCCCCATGGTCCCATGAAGACCCTCAAGTCCCTTGTAGCACCCACGGGTTGTGATGGACCCATGGGCACCTCACGGCTCTTGGGTGACCCCCATGGTCCCATGAAGACCCTCAAGTCCCTTGTAGCACCCACGGGTTGTGATGGACCCATGGGCACCTCACGGCTCTTGGGTGACCCCCATGGTCCCATGAAGACCCTCAAGTCCCTTGTAGCACCCACAGGTTGTGATGGACCCATGGGCACCTCATGGCTCTTGGGTGACTCCCATGGTCCCATGAAGACCCTCAAGTCCCTCATAGCACCCATGGGTTGTGATGGACCCATGGGCACCTCGTGGGGCCCTGGTGACCCCCATGAGGTCCAGCCCCACCTTGCAACCCTGAGCCGAGATGATGCGGATGTCTGCAGGGACTCGGTCACCTCCTTTGATCTCCACCAGGTCACCCACCACCAACTCGTTGGCGTTGATCTGCAACTTGTCCCCTTCCCGGATCACGGTGGCTTGCTGAGGGTGACAAAAGCACCCATGGGTGGGCGTGGGGGAGGGGCCTGGCTGTTCAGAGTGGGGGAGGGGGACCTGGGTGTCCCCGGTGACCACACCTGAGGGACGAGGTTCTTGAAGCTGGCGATGATGTTGGTGCTCTTGAACTCCTGGTAGTAGCCGAAGCAGCCGGTAACCACGACGACGGCGATGAGGGCGATGGCGAGGTACAGCTGGGGGGGGGGGGAGGGGACAGGGGACAGGATCAGGCCCCCAGGGTTGGGGACACCCAGGTGTCCCCAAGCCCCAAGATCCACCCTAAGCCCCCCCAAGTTTCCACCTCCTGAGGGTCTCTGGCTTCCTGGTGCCCCCCAAGATGGCTTCAGATGTTCTCCAGATGGACCCGGGTGTTGCCTCCCCCCCCCCCAACATTGACCCACACGTTCCCCCCGAGATGGCTCCAGATGTTCCTCAACCCATAGACCCACACGTTCCCCCTGAGATGGCCCCAGATGTTCCCTCCAAGATGGCCCCAGATGTTCCTCAACCCATAGACCCACACATTCCCCCTGAGATGGCCCCAGATGTTCCCTCCAAGATGTCCCCAGATGTTCCTCAACCCATAGACCCACACGTTCCCCCCGAGATGGCCCCAGATGTTCCCTCCAAGATGGCCCCAGATGTTCCTCAACCCATAGACCCACACGTTCCCCCCGAGATGGCCCCAGATGTTCCCTCCAAGATGTCACCAGATGTTCCTCAACCCATAGACCCACACGTTCCCCCTGAGATGGCCCCAGATGTTCCCCCCGAGATGGCCCCAGATGTTCTCCAGCCCGAGGTGGGCCCAGCGTACGTTGTCGGAGCTGCCGCGGTCCCCCTCCCCCTCCTGCACGCCGTAGGCGATGAGGCAAATGGCCGCCGCCACCCACATCAGGCACTGGAGACCCCCGGCCAGTTGTCGCCCAAATTTGACGCATTCGGGGGTCCCCCGAGGGGGCCGGAGCTCGTTGGGACCATCCCGCAGCAGCCGCTCGGCTGCCACCGGCTCCACCAGGCCCTGCCGGGGTCAAGGGGGTCAAGTGGTGGGGTCATGGGGTCAATGGGGTCAACAGGGTTGATGGGGTCAATGGGGTCAACGGGGTTGATGGGGTCACCGGCATGGGTGGGGTCAACGGGGTTGATGAGGGCAACGGGTTGATGGGGGTCATGGAGTTGATTGGGGTCAATGGGGTCAACGGGGTCAACAGAGTCAATGGGGTCAACAGGGTTGATGGGGTCAACGGGGTCAACAGGGTTGATGGGGTCAACGGGGTCAATGGGGTCAATGGGGTTGGTGGGGTCAATGGGGTCAACGGGGTCAATGGGGTCAGTGGGGTTGGTGGGGTCAATGGGGTCAACGGGGTTGATGGGGTCAACGGGGTCAATGGGGTTGATGGGGTCAATGGGGTCAACGGGGTTGACGGGCATCATGGAGTTGATTGAGGTCAATGGGGTCAACGGGGTCAACGAGGTCAATGGGGTCAATGGGGTTGATGGGGTCAACAGGGTTGGTGGGGTCAACGGGGTCAACAGGGTCAATGAGGTCAATGGGGTCAACGGGGTTGATGGGGTCAATGGGGTCAATGGGGTCAACGGGATCCAGGGGGTTGGGGAGGTCAAGGGGGTCGTTGGGGTTGAAGGGTCATTGGGGGGTCAACAGGGTCAAGGGGGTTGCTTGGGGTCAAGGGCATTGGTGGGGTCCCGGGACCAATGGGGTTGTGGGATGGGCCCCGGGGTCAAAGGTCAAGGGTCACCCACCTTGGTGCTACTGGTGCTGTACTTGACCTCCAGGTCGTTCACCTCGAGCTTGTGGTCGTCCTGGGGGGACCCGCCTCAGCCCCTGACCCCTCCCAGTGCCTCCCAGTGCCTCCCAGTATAACCCCTCACTGCCCCTCCCAGTGCCCTCCTGACCTTCCCAGTTGCCCCTCTTGACCCCTGTTGACCTCTCAAGTCTCCCCATTGACCCTCCCAGTCACTCCCAGTTGACGTCCCCGTGCCCACCTTGACCTCCCAGTCCCTCCCAGTTCCCCCCACTGACAGTCCCAGTTGCCTCCATTGACCCCGTTGGCCCCCCAACACCCCCAGTTGACCTCCCAGTGCGCCCCATTGACCCCTAGTCCCTCCCAGTCCCCTTCCCAGTCCCTCAGTTGACCTCCCAGTACCCACCATTGACCCTCAAGTGCCCACCATTGACTCCCAGTCCCTCCCGGTTCCCCCAGTTGACCCTCCCAGTCCCCCCCATTGACCCCCAGTCCCTCCCAGGCCCCCAGTTGACCTCCAGCCCCCCAACTGACCTCCCAGTGCCCCCCATTGACCCTCCCAGTCCCTCCCAGTCCCCCCAGTTGACTTCCTAGCCCCCAGTTGACTTCCCAGTACCCACCATTGACCCTCCCAGTGCCCCCTATTGATGCCAAGTCCCTCCCAGTCCCCCCAGTTGACCTCCAGCCCCCCAACTGACCTCCCAGTGCCCCCCACTGACCCTCCCAGTCCCTCCCAGTCCCCCAGTTGACCTCCCAGCCCCCCAACTGACCTCCTAGTCTCCCCATTGACCCTCCCAGTCCCCCCAGTTGACCTCCCAGCCCCCCACTGACCTCCCAGTGCCCCCCATTGACCCTCCCAGTCCCTCCCAGTCCCCCCAGTTGACCTCCCAGTGCACCCCACTGACTCCTAGTCCCTCCCAGTCCCCTTCCCAGTCCCTCAGTTGACCTCTCAGTCCCCCCAGTTGACCTCCCAGTACCCCCATCACACTCCCAGTGCCCCCCATTGACCCTCCCAGTCCCTCCCAGTCCCCCCAGTGGACCTCCCAGTCCCCAACTGACCCTCCCAGTCCCTCCCAGTCCCCCCAGTCGACCTCCCAGCCCCCCAACTGACCTCCCAGTCTCCCCATTGACCCTCCCAGTCCCCCCAGTTGACCTCCCAATCCCTCCCAGTCCCCCCGGTTGACCTCCCAGCCCCCCAACTGACCTCCCAGCACCCCCCACTGACCCTCCCAGTCCCTCCCAGTCCCTCCCAGTTCCCCTCATACCACGTCCATCTCCTTCTTCATGTCCTCCAGCTTCTCCTGCTTGCGGCGACCACGGCCCTTGGGGGCGGGGGGCGGGGCCTTGCCCCGGGGGGGCCCCAGCTCGTAACTCTCCTGGGGGCAGAGGTCAAGGGTCAGCTGGGGGTGGGCCCCTCCCTCCCTCCTCCCTCCCTCCATCTCTCCCTCCCTCTGTCCGTCCTCCTGTCCCTCCCTCCCTCCTCCATCCCCCATCTCTCGTCCCTCCTCCACCTCTTCCTCCCTCGGCCAGCGCTCCTGCCCATCCCTCCCCCATCCCCCATCCCCCCATCCCTCCTCCATCCCTCCCCCATCCCCCCATCCCTCCCCCATCCCCCCATCCCTCCCCATCCCCCCATCCCTCCCCCACCCCTCCCTCCCTCCTCCAATCCCTCCCTCCCTCCCTCTTCCATCCCACCTCCCTCTCCCCCTCCCTCCATCCCTTCTCCCTCCCTCCCTCCTCCTCTCCATCTCTCCATCCCTCCCCCATCCCTCCATCTCTCTGTCCCTCTCCCCATCCCTCCACCCTCCCTCCCTCTCCCCATCTCTCCATCCCTCCATCCCTCCTCCAATCCCTCCCTCCCACCATCCTTCCTCCACCTCCCCATCCCTCCTCCCTCCCTCCCTCCATCCCTCCACCTCTCTGTCCCTCCTCCATCTCTCCATCCCCCCTCAAATCCCTCCCTCCCTCCCTCTCACCATCCCGCCTCCATCTCCCCATCCCTCCATCCCTTCTCCTTCCTTCCATCTCTCCCTCCCTTCCTCCCTCCCTCCCTCCTCCCTCTCTCCATCCCTCCACCTCTCTGTCCCTCCTCCATCTCCCCCTCCCTCCATCCCTTCTACCTCCCTCCCTCCCTCCCTCTCCCCATCTCTCCATCCCTCCATCCTTCCTCCATCCCTCCATCTCTCTGTCCCTCCTCCAACTCTCCCTCTCTCCCTCCTCCCTCCCTCCTCTCCATCTCTCCATCCCCCCTCAAATCCCTCCCTCCCTCCCTCTCACCATCCCACCTCCATCTCCCCATCCCTCCATCCCTTCCCCTTCCTTCCATCTCTCCCTCCCTCCATCTCTCCCTCCCTTCCTCCCTCCCTCCCTCCTCCTCCTCTCCATCCCTCCACCTCTCTGTCCCTCCTCCATCTCCCCCTCCCTCCATCCCTTCTACCTCCCTCCCTCCCTCCCTCTCCCCATCTCTCCATCCCTCCATCCTTCCTCCATCCCACCTCCATCTCCCCATCCCTCCATCCCTTCTCCTTCCTTCCATCTCTCCCTCCCTTCCTCCCTCCCTCCCTCCTCCTCCTCTCCCTCCCTCCACCTCTCTGTCCCTCCTCATCCCTCCATCCCCCCTCAAATCCCTCCCTCCCTCCCTCTCACCATCCCTCCTCCATCTCCCCCTCCCTCCATCCCTTCTCCTTCCCTCCCTCCCTCCATCTCTCCTTCTCTCCATCCCTCCATTCTTCCTCCATCCCTCCCCCATCCCTCCATCTCTCTGTCCCTCCCACCATCCCTCCTCCTCCCTCCCTCTCCCCATCTCTCCCTCCCTCCATCCTTCCTCCATCCCTCCTCCTCCTCTCCCTCCCTCCACCTGTCTGTCCCTCCTCATCCCTCCATCCCTCCTCAGATCCCTCCCTCCCTCCCTCTCACCATCCCACCTCCATCTCCCCATCCCTCCACCCCTCCTCCATCCCTCCATCCCTTCTTCCTCCCCCCTCCATCCCTCTCCCCATCCCTCCATCCTTCCTCCATCCCTCTTCCCTCCCTCTCTCTCTCCCTCCCTCCATCTCTCTGTCCCTCCCCCATCCCTCCATCCCTCCTCAGATCCCTCCCTCCCTCTCCCCATCCCTCCACCCCTCCTCCATCCCTTCTTCCTCCCTCCCCCCTCCCTCCCTCCCTCTCCCCATCTCTCCCTCCCTCCATCCTTCCTCCCTCCCTCCTCCTCCTCCCCCTCCCTCCACCTCTCTGTCCCTCCTCATCCCTCCATCCCCCCTCCAATCCCTCCCCCTCCCCATCCCTCCATCTCCCCCTCCCTCCCTCCCTCTCTCCCTCTCCCCCTCCCCATCCCTCCCCCCCTCCATCCCTCCCTCCCCCTCCCCATCCCTCCCTCCCCCTCCCTCCCTCTCTCCCTCCATCCCTCCATCTTTCTCCCCCTCCCCCCCCACCCCTCACCTCCTTCCCCATGGCAGCTCCCAGCAGCTCCCAGTCCCTCCCAGTCCCTCCCAATCCTCCCCCCACCTCCCCTTATACCCCCCTGGGGAACCGCCCCAAGGTGACCTCGCCCGGGTCCCTCCTCTGGGGTGGGGGTGGGGGGGTGGGGACACCCAGGTCCCTTTTTTTTTTTTTAAATTTTTTAAAATTTTTTTTTTGGGGGGGGGGGGGAGGGGGCACCCAAACACCTGAGTCCCCCCCAAAACACCCGGATCCCCCCCAAAATCCAGGTCACGTGGGGGGGGGGGGGGGGAGGTCCCAGACACCTCCGTGTGTCCCCCCCACCCCCCAAAAACCTTCAGGCCGCCCTTGATGCTCTTCCCCTCCCCCCCCCCCCCCCGTACCCCCTTTATCAGGTTCCGGCTTATCAAGTGTGGGGGGAGGGGAGGCCCCGGCCGCCTCCAGCCCCTTTGGCTGCTCGTTAATGATTAATTAATTTTATCTAATCAGCCTCGGCCCCGTGATGGGGGGGGGGGGGGGGGGGGGTGTCTCTGGGGGCTCCGGTGGCCGAGTTCCCATCATGCTTTGCGCCAAGATGGGGGGTTTGGGGGACACACACACACACACCCCCCCCACATCCCACTGCCCCCCCCAAAAAAAGGGCCTCTGCCCCACAGGGACCCACATGTGTGGGTCCCACCACCCCATAGATGCCCCACAGGGACCCACGCGTCCATGTCCCACCACCCCATGGAGCTCCTGCCCCACAGCGACCCACACGTCTGGGTCCCACCACCCCATAGACACCCCACAGGGACCCACACATCTGGGTCCCACCACTCCATGGACCTCCTGCCCCACAGTGACCCACACGTCTGGGTCCCACCACCCCATAGACACCCCACAGCGACCCACACATCCATGTCCCACCACCCCATGGACCTCCTGCCCCACAAGGACCCACACATCTGGGTCCCACCACCCCATAGATGCCCCAAAGGGACCCAGATGTCCGGGTCCCACCACCCCATGGAGCTCCTGCCCCACAGCGACCCACACGTCTGGGTCCCACCACCCCATAGACACCCCACAGCGACCCACACATCCATGTCCCACCACCCCATGGACCTCCTGCCCCACAAGGACCCCCACATCTGGGTCCCACCACCCCATAGATGCCCCAAAGGGACCCAGATGTCCGGGTCCCACCACCCCATGGAGCTCCTGCCCCACAGCGACCCACACGTCTGGGTCCCACCACCCCATAGACACCCCACAGGGACCCACACATCCATGTCCCACCACCCCATGGACCTCCTGCCCCACAGCGACCCCCACATCTGCATCCCACCACCCCATAGACACCCCACAGCGACCCACACATCCATGTCCCACCACCCCATGGACCTCCTGCCCCACAGCGACCCCCACATCTGGGTCCCACCACCCCATAGACACCCCACAGGGACCCACACATCCATGTCCCACCACCCCATGGACCTCCTGCCCCACAGCGACCCACACATCCATGTCCCACCACCCCATTGACCAGGATTCCAGGGGGGGACCCCCAGGTGTCTTGGGGGGGGGGGGGGGGGGAGGGCTCAGGCATCTGGGGACCCCACCCCCACATCCCACCGCCCCCCCCCCCCCCCAACAAAAGGTCCTCCAGGAGTTCCCATCATGCCTTGCTCTGCCCCATAACCACCCAGGCGTCTCCCTGCTTTGCTTGGGTGACCCCAAGCGCCCCGTTTCCCATCATGCTTTGCTCTGGCTCCCCCCAAGGGAACCCAGGTGTCCGGGTTCCCATCAGGCTTTGCGGTGGGGGGGGTGGTGGGTGGTTATGGGGTGGCCTGACCCGCCCCGGACACCCGGGGGGGGTCCCTGTGGGACCCAAGACCCACACGGATGTCTGGGGCCTTCACGTTCAACTTGGGAGGGGGTCGGGTGAGAGGAGAGCGGTGATTGGCCGGGACGTCTGGGTGCTCGGGAGGTCAAGGTCAGGGGCGTGTGGGTCGCTGTGGGGCAGGAGGTCCATGGGGTGGTGGGACATGGATGTGTGGGTCGCTGTGGGGTGTCTATGGGGTGGTGGGACGCAGACGTGTGGGTCCTTGTGGGGTGTCTATGGGGTGGTGACACCTTTGGGGTGGTGGGACCCGGATATCTGGGTCCCTGTGGGGTGTCTATGGGGTGGTGGGACCCAGATGTGGGGGTCCCTGTGGGGCAGGAGGTCCATGGGGTGGTGGGACATGGATGTGGGGGTCGCTGTGGGGCAGGAGGTCCATGGGGTGGTGGGACATGGACGCGTGGGTCCCTGTGGGGTGTCTATGGGGTGGTGGGACCCAGATGTGTGGGGTCCCTGTGGGGCAGGAGGTCCATGGGGTGGTGGGACCTGGACGCGTGGGTCCCTGTGGGGTGTCTATGGGGTGGGTGGATGCAGATGTGGGGTCCCTGTGGGGCAGGAGGTCCATGGAGTGGTGGAACCCAGATGTGTGGGTCCCTGTGGGGTGTCTATGGGGCGGTGGGACCCAGACGTGTGGGTCGCTGTGGGGTGTCTATGGGGTGGTGGGACCCAGACGTGTGGGTCCCTGTGGGCAGGATCTCCATGGGGTGGTGGGACCCGGACACCTGGGTCCCTGTGGGGCACCTATGGGGTGGTGGCACCCAGACGTGTGGGTCGCTGTGGGGCATCTATGGGGTGGTGGCACCCAGACGTGTGGGTCGCTGTGGGGCATCTATGGGGTGGTGGCACCCAGACGTGTGGGTCCTGTGGGGCAGGAGGTCCATGGGTGGTGGGACATGGATGTGTGGGTCGCCGTGGGGTGTCTATGGGGTGGTGGGACCCAGACGTGTGGGTCGCTGTGGGGCGTCTATGGGGCGGGGGTGGCGCCTCTGGGGCCCCTTCAGAAGGGGGAAGGAAACGGGCTCCGGTGGCTCCGAGCGGGGGAGGGGGCGGGAACCCGGACGCTTGGGGCCTCCCTGGGTCTCCAAGGGGCGTGGCCGGGAGGCCCAACCCCCACCCAAGGGTGCCCTCAGACCCCTGGGTGCCCCCCAAGGGTGTCACGTGTCCCCCCCCACCCCCCCCCACAGCCCCCCAAGTCGAACCTTCTCGCTCAGGTCCGGCCGCCGCCATGTTGCTCTTCGTCTGCTTCCTCCTCCTCCTCCCAGGTAGGGGCTTGACTTGGGGGGGGGGGGTGGGGTTGGGGGAGGGGGTCTGGGGGGTCAGGGGGTGGGGGTGGGGGAGGAGAAGCAGCTCCTTGTGGTCTTTGGGGGGTGATGGGTCCCAAAAACTCTGGGTCCCCCCCAAAAATCTGGGTCGCTCTGGTCTTTGGGGTTGAAGGCATCTCCAGAACTTCTCCATCCCTGGACATCAGGGTCCTGGGGCACCTGGGTCCCCCATCTTCTGCTTCCCCACCCTCCCGGGACCCCAAAACACCTGGTCCCCCCCAAATATCTGGGTCCTGGGACATGCAGGTCCTTCAGCGACCAAGGTCTTTGGGTTTGGAGGCCTCCTCAGAACATCTCAGCGCTCGGCCATGAGTGTCCCTGGACCTGGGTCCTCCACCACCCGTGTCCGCACCCTCCTGGGACCCCAAAACACCTGGTTCCCCCAAATATCTGGGTCCTGGGATGTCCAGGTCCCTCAGCAAACAAGGTTCCTCTGGTCTTTGGGTTGAAGGCATCTCCAGAACTTCTCCATCCCTGGACATCAGGGTCCTGGGGCACCTGGGTCCCCCATCTTCTGCCTCCCAACACTCCTGGGACCCCAAAACATCTGGGTCCCCCCAAATATCTGGGTCCTGGGATGTCCAGGTCCCTCAGCAAACAAGGTTCCTCTGGTCTTTGGGTTGAAGGCATCTCCAGAACTTCTCCATCCCTGGACATCGGGGTCCTGGGGGACCTGGGTCCCCCATCATCTTCATCCCCACCCTCCCGGGACCCCAAAACACCTGGTCCCCCCCAAATATCTGGGTCCTGGGACATCCAGGTCCTTCAGCAACCAAGGTCTTTGGGTTTGGAGGCCTCCTCAGAACATCTCAACGCTCGGCCATGAGTGTCCCTGGAGACCTGGGTCCTCCACCACCCATGTCTGCACCCTCCTGGGACCCCAAAAACACCTCGTACCCCCACCCACGCGGGTCCCCTCCACCTTCTCACCGCAGGTTCTTCGTCCGTCTGCCCCGACCTGGTGACGGGTCCCAAGGAGTTCGTGGCTGGGTTGGGTTCCTGCCTCTACATCTCCTGCCGCTACAAGTTCTGCCAAGGGGGCAAGAACATCAAGTTCCAGAAATTCCACTGGCTCCACCAGCCCCGTTACGATAAAACCAGGCAGGATTTTTTTGGGGAAAAAACATTAAATCCCTCGAATCCCCCCGAAACCAACGAGGGCGACTGTAGCCTCGTCCTGCCCCACCTCAAAGCCGAAGACGCTGGAGTCTACGGGCTGCGGGTGGTGGCCACTTCCCCCCAGTGGATCCCCAGGGAGCTGCGGTGGATGCACCAAGTCACCGTCAACGTCACCGGTAGGGACAGGCGGCCGCCGGACACCCCCTTGTGTCCCCACCGTTGTCCCCCTTTGTCCCCCCCCCCCGCCATTGTCACCCCCTTGTGTCCCCACCGTTGTCCCCCTTTGTCGTCCACCCCCGGCCATTGTCACCCCCTTGTGTCCCCATTGTCACCCCTTGTCCCCCCATTATCCCCCATTATCCCCCCCTTGTCCCCCCATTGTCCCCCCCTGTCCCCCCATAATCCCCCCCTTGTCCCCCCATTATCCCCCCCTTGTCCCCCATTGTCCCCCCCTGTCCCCCCATTGCCCCCCCATATCACCCCCCCACCACCTCTTGCAGACACCGCCCCCGCCCCCCACCTATGGCCGGACCCATCCCCCCTCACCCAAGGCCTCAGGACCACCCTTGGGTGCTGGGTGCCCCCCGCCTGCCCCAAAGACACCCTCACCCTCACCTGGGAGGACCCGTCACCAAACATCGGGGGCCCACGTGGACAACTGGACCCCCCGGCCACCGTCGCGTCCTTCCCGGGTGTCGGCACCAGGTTGGAATTTGAACCCCTTTGGTACCACGATGGACCCTCCTCACTGCAAGCCTTCGGGGGTCCGACGGAACAACCATCACCTGGGCGTCCCGGGTGCTCCAGGTCAACTGTGAGATATGGGGTGGGGGTCCTTGGGGGGGGGAGGAGGGGGGTCCCTGGGGTCACCTGGGCAGCTGGGACCCCCATATGGGGTTATGGGGGGTCTTGGGGGGGCTGCAGATGATCCTGGCTTGAGTGTTCCACCACCTTGAGGTTGACTTGGAGATGTTGGGGGTTCCTGGGGGTTCTTGAGGGGCTTCCTTGGGGGTTATGGGGGTCCCTGGGGGGTTATGTGGGTCCCTGTGGGGTTATGGGGGTCCCTGGGCACCTGGGACCCCCATATGGGGGTTATGGGGGGTCTTGGGGGGGCTGCAGATGATCCTGGCTTGAGTGTCCCACCACCTTGAGGTTGACTTGGAGATGTTGGGGGTTCCTGGGGGTTCTTGAGGGGCTTCCTTGGGGGTTATGGGGGTCCCTGGGGGGTTATGGGGGTCCTTGGGGGGTTATGGGGTCCCCTGGGCACCTGGGACCCCCATATGGGGGTTATGGGGGGTCTTGGGGGGCTATGGGAGGTCCTGGGTGTGTATAGAGGGCTGGGGGGTGGGGGTGGGGTGTCCCTTGAGAGGCCTATGGGGGCTATAGGGGGCCTGGGTAGGGGTCCTTGGGGTTCCCCGGCGTGCTTATGGGATTCCGGGGGTGCGTGTAGGACCCATACTGGTTTATACTGGTCCCCCACACAGATGCCCGCGGAACGTGCAGGTGGAGTTGACACCATCATCCCCCATGCCAAGAGGGCCAGAAGGTGACGCTGAGATGCCTGGACTCGGCCCAACCCCTGTCCTACGCCTACTCCTGGAGTTTGGGGGGGCGGGTCCTGCCCCACCACACGGCCCAGGTCCTCCTGTGGCCCACCCAGGCCACGGACGGTGGCGTCTACACCTGCCAGGCCACCAACGTCGTGGGGACAACCACGTCAAACCCCACCACCCTTGAGGTCTACTGTGAGTGGGGCAAGATGGCGGCGGTGGGTGGGGCAAGATGGCGGCGGAGGGTGGGGCAAGATGGTGGCAGAGGGTGGGGCAAGATGGTGGTGGTGGGTGGGGCAAGATGGCGGGGGTGGGTGGGGCAAGATGGCGGCGGAGGGTGGGGCAAGATGGCGGCAGAGGGTGGGCAAGATGGTGGTGGTGGGTGGGGCAAGATGGCGGGGTGGGTGGGGCAAGATGCGGCGGAGGGTGGGGCAAGGTGGTGGCGGTGGGTGGGGCAAGATGGCGGCGGAGGGTGGGGCAAGATGGCGGGGGTGGGTGGGGCAAGATGGCAGCGGAGGGTGGGGCAAGATGGTGGCGGAGGGTGGGGCAAGATGGAGGTGGAGGGCGGGCCAAGATGGCAGCATGGGGACCTGTCAATCACCCTTAGCCCCACCCCATGGCAAAACTATCAATCACCCTTAGCCCCACCCCTTGATGAAACTGTCAATCACCCTTAGCCCCGCCCCATGATGAAACTGTCAATCACCATTAGCCCCACCCCTTGATGAAACTGTCAATCACCATTAGCCCCACCCTTGATGAAACTGTCAATCACTCTTAGCCCCACCCCTTGATGAAACTGTCAATCACCCTTAGCCCCACCCCATAAACCACCTGCCAGTCCCCCCCCACCCCGCCCCACCTGTCAATCCCCTTCATCCCACCCCCCCCCACCCCCCCCCACCCTCTTTCTGGCCCTGTGGGCGTGGCCACAACCTCTCCCAACCAATGGCCGCCCACAGACGCCCCACGGGACGTGCGGGTGGAGGTGACGCCATCGTCCCCCGTCCACGAGGGCTGGGAGGTGACGCTGAGCTGCCGGGAGTCCTCCAACCCCCCGCCCTTCGCCTACACCTGGAGTTTGGGGGGCCGGGCCCTGCCCCACCACAAGGCCCAGGTCCGCCTGTGGCCCATCAATGCCACGGACGGTGGCGCCTACACCTGCCAGGCCACCAACAGCTTAGGGAAGGCCACCTCCCCCCCCTACCACCCTTGAGGTCTACTGTGAGTGGGGCAAGATGGCGGTGGCGGGTGGGGTAAGGGGGCGGCGGGGTGGTCAAGATGGCGGTGGGGTGGTCAGGATGGTTGTAGGGTGGTCAAGATGGCGGTGGGGTGGGTCAAGATGGCGGTGTGGGGGTCAAGATGGCTGGGGGGTGGTCGAGATGTTGGTGGGGTGGGTCAAGATGGTGGTGTGGGGGTCAAGATGGCTGGGGGGTGGTCGAGATGTTGGTGGGGTGGGTCAAGATGGTGGTGGGGTGGGTCAGGATGGCGGTAGAGTTGCCAAGATGGCGGTGTGGGGGTCAAGATGGTCGTGGGGTGGGTCAAGATGGTGGTGGAGTTGGCCAAGATGGCCACGGGGTGGGTCAAGATGGCCGTGAGGTGGTCAAGATGGTGGTGGGGTGGGTCAAGATGGCGGTGGAGTTGGCCAAGATGGCGGTGTGGGGGTCAAGATGCGGTAGAGTTGGCCAAGATGGCTGTGGGGTGGGTCAAGATGGTGATTGACTGGGTCAAGATGGCCGTGAGGTGGGTCAAGATGGCGGTGGGTGGCCAAGATGGTGGTAGAGTTGGCCAAGATGGCGGTAGAGTTGGCCAAGATGGCGGTGGGGTGGGCCAAGATGGCGGTTCAGCGGCCAACACGGCAGTATGGTGGTCAGGGTGGCCATGAGCTGGCCAAGATGGCCGCAGGGCGGGGGCGTGGCCCTGCCCCTTCAGCCAATCGCCTTTAGCCCTGCCCCTCCCTTAGCCCCGCCTCTTCCTCCTCCCTAGACCCCGCCCCGAACGGCCATTTTGGAGCCCCTCACCCCTCTCCCGGCCCTGGCCGGTTCCCGCGTCACCTTACGCTGCCGCCTCGGCCCCGCCCACCCTCCTGCCGCCGTCCAATGGCGGCGTGACGACCGCTGGGAGGTCCCGCCCCCGGCCCCGCCCTCAGCTTCGACGCCGACCCCGCCCGCGCCGGCCTCTATCGCTGCATTGGCCAAAATCCCGCCGGCGTCGCCTTCTCCCCGCCCTTTCTGTCGTCGTCTGGTGTGTGGCGGTTTCAAGTTCCCCCCCCCCCCCAATCAGTGGCGGCGGTTTCGGGGGGGGGGGTGGGTGTCCCTGGAGGCAGTTTCAAGTCACCCCCCGCCCTGTTTCCACTCCCCAAAATGGCGGTTTCAAGGCCTTCAACGATCATTTCAGAGGCCTCACCCCAAATGACGGTTTCAAGCTCCCCCTAGAGCCTTTGACCACCCCCCCCCCCAGCCCTAAATGACAGTTTCATGTCCCCCCTCATGGTTTCCACTCCCTCAAAATGGCAGTTTCGAGGCCCTCAATGAACGTTTCAGACTCCCCACCCAAATGATGGTTTCAAGCCCCCCCGGGGCTTCTGAGACACCCCCCCAAGCCCTAAATGACAGTTTCAAGGCCCCCCCCAGCCCTAAACGACAGTTTCAATCCTGGCCTCCATCCTTAAATGACAGTTTCAAGGGCCCCCCCAGCCCTAAACGACAGTTTCAATCCTGGCCTCCAGCCTTAAATGACAGTTTCAAGGCCCCCCCAGCCCTAAACGACAGTTTCAATCCTGGCCTCCAGCCTTAAACGACAGTTTCAAGGCCCCCCTGCCCGCTTTTGATCCTCCCACCCCCAAATATCGGTTTCAAGCCCCGCCCCAAGCCCCACCGACAGCAGTTTTCTCTGCCCCCCCGCAGCTCCCATTCGCCTTAAATGACAGTTTCAAGCCCCCCCCGCCCCCTTTTAACCCCTTTTTACCCCCAAATCTGGGTTTCAAGCCCCCCAACTCCTCCTAACGGCGGTTTCTCCTCCTTCCCAGACCCCCCAAGTTTGTTCAGGTGTTGCAGAGTCCGGGGGGGCCGGTGGTGGCCGGGGGGGGCCCCGTACGACTCCACTGTCGGGTGGGGGCGGCCGAACCCCCCAAGGTCAAGGTCACGTGGTTCAAGAATGGGCGGGAACTGCCTGACCCCGCCCCCACCCTGCTCCTGCCGGGCCCCGAACCCGCCGACGCCGCTGCCTACGTCTGCCAGGCCCGGAACGAGGTGGGGGGCACCCGCAGCCCCCCCCCTCAACCTCGACGTCCGCTGTGAGTCGCACCCCAAAAATTTTCTCCCCCACCCCTGGGGCTGGGGGGACCCCCAGAAGTTCAGGGGACCCCAAAAAAGGGGTCCCAGGGGTCTGGTTTCCCCCAAAAAAGGGGTCCCAGGGGTCTGGATCTCACCAAAAAGGGGGTCTCAGGGGTCTGGACCCCCCAAAAAAGGGGTCCCAGGTGCCTGGTTCCCCCCAAAAATGGGGTCCCAGGGGTCTGGACCCCCCAAAAAAGGGGTCCCAGGGGTCTGGTTCCCCCCAAAAATGGGGTCCCAGGGGTCTGGACACCCCCAAAAAAGGGGTCTCAGGGGTCTGGAGTCCCCCCAAAAAAGGGGTCTCAGGGGTCTGGGTCCCCCCAAAAAAGGGGTCCCAGGGGTCTGGGTCCCCCCAAAAATGGGTCTCAGGTGCCTGGTTCCCCCCAAAAATGGGTCCCAGGGGTCTGGAGTCCCCCAAAAATGGGGTCCCAGGGGTCTGGACACCCCCAAAAAAGGGGTCTCAGGGGTCTGGAGTCCCCCCAAAAAAGGGGTCCCAGGGGTCTGGACACCCCCAAAAAAGGGGTCTCAGGGGTCTGGAGTCCCCCCAAAAAAGGGGTCCCAGGTGCCTGGTTCCCCCCAAAAAGGGGTCCCAGGGGTCTGGTTTCTCCCCAAAAAAGGGGTCTCAGGTGTCTGGACACCCCCAAAAAAGGGGTCCCAGGGGTCTGGGTCCCCCCAAAAATGGGGTCCCAGGGGTCTGGACACCCCCAAAAAAGGGGTCCCAGGGGTCTGGGTCCCCCCAAAATGGGGTCCCAGGGGTCTGGTTTCCCCCCAAAAATGGGTCCCAGGTGCCTGGTTCCCCCCAAAAATGGGGTCCCAGGTGCCTGGTTCCCCCAAAAAAGGGGTCCCAGGGGTCTGGTCCCCCCAAAAAAGGGGTCCCACACATTTGAGCCCCCCCCCCCCAAATAACAGGGGGTCCCCCAACACGCGGCTGTCGCCCTTCCCCCCACAGTCCCCCCCCAGGGGGTGCAGCTGGTGCCGGACCCGAGTCCCCGTGTCCAAGAATTGACCAACGTCACCCTCCGGTGTCACGTCACCTCCCAACCCCCACCCAGACCTTCGAGTGGTTTCGGGAGGGGCGACCCCTCGGTCGGAGCCCCAAGGGATTGTGGGTAATGGGGGTGGTGACCCCCCAGGCCTCGGGGCGCTACCGCTGCCGCGTCACCAACGACATCGCCGCCGTCGACTCCTCCGACGTCATCCTCACCGTCTACCGTAAGACCCTCCCACCCTCTTCTTTGGGGGGGGGGGGGGGGGGGTGTGGGGCGCCCCAGATGTTGGGGGGGACCCCAATTTTCTTCCCTCCCCCCCCCCCTTGTAGATTCCACCACCACCATCCTCCAAAGGACCTTCTTGGGTCTTGGCGTAGGGTTGACCATCGTCTTGCGTTGGGCACCCTTGGGTGCTTCCTCCGCCGCCGGTGAGCCAGGGGATGTGGGTGTGTCTTACCCCCTCCCCCACCCCTTTTTTTTTATCCCCCCTCCCCAAAAAAAAGGATTTGGGGGGGACCCACGTGGCCGCGTTGTCCCCCCTTTAGGTGGAAGCGGCAGGTGGCGGCCGATGAAGAACCTGTGGTAGAACCATCACGGACCTTCTTCCTCTGCAATAAAAAGGTGTCCCACCCCCCCCAGGGCCACCCCCCCAAGTCACTTGGGGGGTCTGTCCCCTCCCCCCAAGAAATTGGGGGTCCTCAAGGTGCTACTTGAAGGGTCCCCCCGTTTTCCCGCAGCCCCACGTACCGGGTCCCCCAACCTCCTCGTGGGCCGAGGAGACCGACACCATCAGCTACTCGTTGTTGTCACCTCCTGGACTGGCTCTGTCCCCAGGTACCCCCCAACCCCCCCCCCCCCCCCCCAAAACGCCAGAGGGGACCCTTGGCGCACCCCTCCCCCACCCTTTGTCACCGGGTGTCCCCCCCCCCCCCCCCCCAGGTTGCAAGGGGACACCGTTGTCTACACCGTCCTCAAGAAGAACGATGGGGCTGCGAAGGTACCGGTGTCCCCGATGTCCCCTCATGTCCCTCTTGATGTCCCCCATGTCCCAAATGTCCCCAATGTCCCCCCGATGTCCCCCTGATGTCCCCCATGTCCTCCTTATCTCCAATAAGCTCAATGTCCCCTTGATGTCCCCAATGTCCCTCCTGATGTCCCCTTGATGTCCCTCTTGATGTCCCCCATCTCCCCAATAACCTCAATGTCCCTCTTGATGTCCCCAATGTCCCCTTGATGTCCCCCATGTCCCAAAGAACCTCATATCCCCCTTGATGTCCCCTGATGTCCCCCATGTCCCCCTTGATGTCCCCAATGTCCCTCCTGATGTCCCCTTGATGTCCCTCTTGATGTCCCCCATCTCCCCAATAACCTCAATGTCCCTCTTGATGTCCCAATGTCCCCCTTGATGTCCCCCATGTCCAAATAACCTCAATGTCCCCCTTGATGTCCCTCTTGATGTCCCCCATCTCCCCAATAACCTCAATGTCCCTCTTGATGTCCCCCATGTCCCCCTTGATGTCCCCAATGCCCCTCCTGATGTCCCCCTTGATGTCCCCAATGTCCCCCTTGATGTCCCCCATATCCCAAATAACCTTAATGTCCCCCTGATGTCCCCAATGTCCCCCCGATGTCCCCCATGTCCCCAATGTCTCCCATGTCCCCCATGTCCCTCTTGATGTCCCCCATCTCCTCAATAACCTTCATGTCCCCCATGTCCCCCTTGATGTCCCCAATGTCCCCTTGATGTCCCCCATGTCCCAAATAACCTCAATGTCCCCCACACCCCCCTCCATGTCCCCCTTGATGTCCCCTTGATGTCCCCCTTGATGGCCTCGATGTCCCCCATCTCCCCAATAACCTCAACGTCCCCCTTGATGTCCCCCGTGTCCTCCTTGTCCCCAATAACCTCAATGTCCCCGTGTCCCCCTCGATGTCCCCATCTCCTCAATGACTTTCGATGTCCCCCATGTCCCCTTTGATGTCCCCCATGTCCCCAATAACCTCAATGTCCTCCATGTCCCCCTGATGTCCCCCTTGATGTCCCCCTTGATGTCTCCCATGTCCCCAATGTCCCCCTTGATGTCCCTCTTAATGTCCCCATGTCCCCCCCGATGTCCCCCATGTCCCCTTGACGTCCCTCATGTCCCCCTTGATGCCCCAATAACCCCAACGTCCCCCGTGTCCCCCTTGATGTCCCCATGTCCCAAATGTCCCCCTCCACGTGTGTCCGTCCCCCCCCAACAGGCCACCGAAGGTCCCGACTATGAGAACGTCCCACCCGGTCCCAGCCCCAGGGACAGGGATGGGGACAGGGAGGGGACACTGGTCTACGCCGCTCTGGCCCTGTCCTCCTCGGGGACACCACGGGGCCACGTCGGGGATGTTGGGGACACCGTTGAGTACGCCGCCCTGAGGCGCTGAGACCTTGGGGACACCGAGAGACGGGAAGAAGCCACCACGGGGACACGGGAAAATGTCACCAGGACTTGGCCACCATGGGGACATGGGACAATGGGGACACGGGGACACCATAAAATGGTCACGGGGACACGAGGACTTGGCCACCACGGGGACACGGGAAAATGGGGATGTGGGGACATGGGGACACCGTAAAATGGCCACAGGGACATGAGAACGTGGCCACCATGAGGACACGGGACCATGGGGACAACAGGGACATGGGGACACCATAAAATGGCCACTGGGCATGAGGACTTGGCCACCATGAGGACACGGGACAATGGGGATGACAGGGACATGGGACACCATAAAATGGCCACGGGGACATAAGATTGTGGCCACCATCAGGACATGGGACAATGGGGACATGGGGACACCATAAAATGGCCACAGGGACACAAGATCGTGGCCACCATGAGGACATGGGACAATGGGGACATGGGGACACCATAAGTGGCCACGGGGCACGAGGACATGGCCACCACGGGGCCACCAGAAAATGGGGACAATGGGGACACCATAAAATGGCCACAGGGACATGAGAACGTGGCCACCATGAGGACACGGGACCATGGGGACATGGGGACACCATAAAATGGCCACGGGGCATGAGGACTTGGCCACCATGAGGACACGGGACCATGGGGACAACAGGGACATGGGGACACCATAAAATGGCCACGGGGACGTGAGAACGTGGCCACCATCAGGACATGGACAATGGGACATGGGGACACCATAAAATGGCCACAGGGACACAAGATCGTGGCCACCATGAGGACATGGGACAATGGGGACATGGGGACACACAAAGTGGCCACGGGGCACGAGGACATGGCCACCATGGGGCCACCAGAAAAATGGGGACAATGGGGACACCATAAAATGGCCACAGGGACATGAGAACGTGGCCACCATGAGGACACGGGACCATGGGGACATGGGGACACCATAAAATGGCCACGGGGCATGAGGACTTGGCCACCATGAGGACACGGGACCATGGGGACAACAGGGACATGGGGACACCATAAAATGGCCACGGGGACGTGAGAACGTGGCCACCATCAGGACATGGGACAATGGGGACATGGGGACACCATAAAATGGCCACAGGGACACAAGATCGTGGCCACCATGAGGACATGGACAATGGGGACATGGGACACCACAAAGTGGCCACGGGGCACGAGGACATGGCCACCATGGGGCCACCAGAAAATGGGGACAATGGGGACACCATAAAATGGCCACAGGGACATGAGAACGTGGCCACCATGAGGACACGGGACCATGGGGACATGGGGACACATAAAGTGGCCACGGGGCACGAGGACATGGCCACCATGGGGACACGGGACAATGGGACACGGGGACACCATAAAATGGCCACGGGGACGTGAGAACGTGGCCACCATGAGGACATGGACAATGGGGACATGGGGACACCATAAAATGGCCACGGGGCACGAGGACTTGGCCACCATGGGGACACGGGGCAATGGGACAATGGGGACATGGGGACACCA
>NW_027437064.1:0-35635 GCF_047716275.1 Strix uralensis
AGTGGGGCTGGGAAGGCCCAAAATGGCGGCAGGCTGTAGGCCCGATGTAGGCCGAGGCCTGTCCGACCGCCCCAAAATGGACAATTTGGGGGTTCCCCTTCAACCTGTTGACCCCCCAACCCTTTTTTGGGGTAAAAAGGGGAAGAAAAGGGGGTGAGGGGCACCCCGAGATCCCCCCCTGTCGACAGTGGGGCTGGGAAGGCCCAAAATGGCGGCAGGCTGTAGGCCCGATGTAGGCCGAGGCCTGTCCGACCACCCCAAAATGGACAATTTGGGGGTTCCCCTTCAACCTGTTGACCCCCCCCCCCCTTATTTTGGGGAAAAAGGGGAAGAAAAGGGGGCGAGGGGCACCCCGAGATCCCCCCCTGTCGATAGTGGGGCTGGGAAAGCCCAAAAATGGCGGCAGGCTGTAGGCCCGATGTAGGCCGAGGCCTGTCCGACCACCCCAAAATGGACAATTTGGGGGTTCCCCCCTCAACCTGTTGACCCCCCAACCCTTTTTTGCGGGGAAAAAGGGGAAGAAAAGGGGGCGAGGGGCACCCCAAGATCCCCCCCCTGCCAAGAGCAGGGGTGGGAAGGCCTAAAATGGCGGCAGGCCTGTAGGCCCGAAGTAGGCCGAGGCCTGTCCAACTGCCCCAAAATTGGGGGACCCCCCCTTCCCCCCCAACCCATTGACCCCCCCAACCCTTATTTGGGGGAAAAAGGGGAAGAAAAGGGGCGCGAGGGGCACCCCAAGATCCCGCCCCCCCCCCCGCCAAGAGCGGGGCTGGAAGGCCCAAAATGGCGGCAGGCTGTAGGCCCGATGTAGGCCGAGGCCTGTTGAACCCCCCCAAGATGGACAATTTGGGGACCCCCCCCCCCCCTTCCGTTGACCCCCCCCAACCCTTGAGACACAATTTGGGGTCCCCCCCTGTTGCCCCCCAAGTCCTTGAGGCACCAATGGGGGGTCCCCGCCATCGTCTCCCCCCCCCCCCCCTTAATTCAAGGCTCCGCCCCCATTTCCCCACCAAAATGGGGGGTGTGTTCCCCCTCTCCCCTCCCCCAACCCGGGGGTTCCCCCCCCTCCCCCTGTTCTCCCTCTGTCCCCTCCCCCAACCTGGGGGTGCCCCTCCCCTCCCCCTCCTCAATCTGGGGCTGCCCCTCCCCCCCTCCCCCAACCTGGGGCTGCCCCCCCCCCCCCATCCCTCCCCCCATCTGGGGGTGCCCCTCCCCCTCCCCCCTCCCCCAACCTGAATGTTCACTCCCCTCCCCCCTCCCCGTCCCCCCTCCCCCTCCTCAATCTGGGGTGCCCCTCCCCCAACCTGAGGGTGCCCCTCCCCCTCAATCTGGGGGTGCCCCTCCCCCCTCCTCAATGTGGGGCTGCCCCTCCCCCCGTCCCTCCCCCAACCCGGGGGTTCCCCCCCCCTCCCCCCTCCCCCCTTCCCCCCTCCCCCTCCTCAATCTGGGGCTGCCCCTCCCCCCTCCCCCAACCTGAGGGTGCCCCTCCCCCCCCCCCCTCCATCCCGGGGTGCCCCTCCCCCAAACCTGGGCTGCCCACCCCCCCCACCCCCCACCCTGGCCATTTCCCCCTCCCTCCCCCCCTCCCTCCCCCCTCCCTCCTCCCCACCCCGATGCTGCCCCTCCCCCCCCCCCTCCCCTCCCCCACCTCCTCTCCAGCCCCCCTCGGGCCACCACCAGGTGATTGTCCTTGACCATCACGAGCCCCCCCCAGCCCGTAACGATGGGGGTCGGCGCCCCCCACCCCCCAAGGCGTATTTTTCAGCCAATCGGAATCCGGGCGTGGTCTTTCGGGTCCCGGCTACCATCCCCCTCCAACCGGCTCGTTGGGCTACCGCCACGGCCTCGGCGGCTACCGTGGCCACCCCGCTGCAGCGGCCCAGGCAGTTGAGGGCCACTCGCTCGGCCCACCAGCAACGCGGCCGCCGGCCCCTCCACGTGGGCCACCACGGTCCTGCCCGCGGGGCAACCTGGCCCCGTCGCTCAGTAGCCACCGGGCTCGACACCCCGGCGACCTCCCAGACGGCGTCGGCGAAGGGGGGCCCCCCGCCAGCACCCCCGGGGATTTGGAGATGACGTGGGCTCGGGTGTGGGGCGCGACCCACGGAGGAGGAGGCCGGGTCGGGGCTCCAGAGAGTCTTCGTCCAGCCAGGCCTTGGGCTAGTGAGAGCAGGCGGTGGGCCGGCAGCTGCGCCTGGAGGGGGTGGGGGGCGGCCATGGGGCTGGGGGGGGGGCGGGTGGGGGGGGGGAGAGTTGGGGGGAGAATCAGCCGGAATGTGGGTCCTGCCCCATAGAAAGCACCAAAATGGGGGGTTTGCCCCATAGAAGGTCCCAAAAATGTGGGGTCCTGCCCCATAGAAAGAGCCAGAATGTGGGTCCTGCCCCATAGAAACACCCAAAATGGGGGTTTTGCCCCATAGAAACCACCAAAAAGTGGGTCCTGCCCCATAGAGACGCCCCAGAATGTGGGTCCTGCCCCATAGAAGGTCCCAAAAATGTGGGTCCTGCCCCATAGAAACGACCCAAAATGGGGGTTTTGCCCCATAGAAAGAGCCAGAATGTGGGTCCTGCCCCATAGAAAGTCACAAAAATGTGGGTCCTGCCCCATAGAAACCCCAGGATGTGGGTCCTGCCCCATAGAAGGTCCCAAAAATGTGGGTCCCTGCCCCATAGAAACCACCAAAAGTGGGTCCTGCCCCATAGAAAGTCACAAAAATGTGGGTCCTGCCCCATAGAAACACCAGGATGTGGGTCCTGCCCCATAGAAACGACCCAAAATGTGGGTCCTGCCCCATAGAAACACCCAAAATGGGGGTTTTGCCCCATAGAAAGCACCAAAAGTGGGTCCTGCCCCATAGAAACATCCAGGATGTGGGTCCTGCCCCATAGAAAGAGCCAGAATGTGGGTCCTGCCCCATAGAAACACCAGGATGTGGGTCCTGCCCCATAGAAAGAGCCAGAATGTGGGTCCTGCCCCATAGAAACACCAGGATGTGGGTCCTGCCCCATAGAAGGTCCCAAAAATGTGGGTCCTGCCCCATAGAAAACCCCAGAATGTGGGTCCTGCCCCATAGAAAAGGCCAGAATGTGGGTCCTGCCCCACAGACCCCCCCAAATGTGGGTCCTGCCCCCCATCCCCCCTCCCCCACCCCATTCCCGCCGCCGCCGCCCTCCCCTCCCCCCCCCCCCCCGCCCAGGGGGGTCCAAAGTCCTCCCGCCATTGGCCACGTCTCCCCCCACCCCCCCCCCCCCCCCCCCGACCCCCAACTTGGGGGTCCCGGCCCCCCCCCCCACGGCGCTGTGGGGCTGGGGGGGGGGAGGGGAGGGTCCCACTGACCTGCTGGGCCGGGAGTTGGGGGGCGACTGAGCCCCGAATTGGGGGGGGAGGGGCGGGGTCTTGGTGAGGGGGGCGGGGTCAGCCCCACCCTGGGAGGGGCGTGGCCACCTCATAGCCCCTCCCCCACCCCAAAAAAATGGCGGCTCCGCCCCCAAAATGGGGGTCAAACCCCTCCCCCCCCCTCCCCCCCCCCCCAAAAGAAAGAAAATGACACGAGGAGGTCGAGGGGTGGGGGAGGGGCGGGGTGGGGGAGGGGCGAGTTCCCCTTTATTGGCAATAAATAAGCGACGCCGTGGGGCTGCCCCATAGCGCTGGGGGGGGGGGGGGGGGGGGGGGGGAGGGGCCCCATGGCAAGGGGGGGGCTGCCCCATAGCGGTGGGGGAGGGGGAGGGACCGAGCAGCTCTGGGTGTGGGGGAGGGGAGGGGGGTTGGGAGGGGGGGGGGAGGGGAGACCCCGGGGGGTCACTTCCGCTTCTTCCGGGTGTCCTCGGCGTCGCCAGCTGGGGGGGAGGGGGGGGGGGAAGGGGGGACACGGTGACGTCATGGGTCATGTGTCACCCCACCCCCCCCCCCACCCCAACCGCCCCTCCCCCACCCGGCCCCCCCCCCCCCAACCTTAAGTCCTTCCCCCTCCCCCCCCCCCCCCCCATCATCATCCTCATCGGCCACGAGGGGACACGGGGAGGTGGGGGGGGGGACGGGGGACACATTTGGGGGGGGGACAGGGGACACGTGGGGTGACGGTGACACAGCCAGGGGGTGACAGGGGACACATTTGGGGGGGGACAGGGGACAGGGGGGGTGACAGTGACATGGGGGGTGATGGGGACACGTGGGGTGACAGGGGACACAGCCAGGGGGTGACAGGGGACATGGGGGGGGTGGCAGTGACACAGGCAGGGGGTGACAGGGGACACGTGGGGTGACGGTGACACAGCCAGGGGGTGAGGGTGACGTGGGGGGTGACAGGGGACACGTTTAGGGGGTGACAGGGGACATGGGGGGGTCACAGGGGACACGTGGGGTGACGGTGACACAGCCAGGGGGTGGCAGGGGACACATTTGGGGGGGGTGACGATGATGTTGGGGTGACAGGGGGTGACAGTGACATGGGGGTGACGGGGACACGTGTGGTGACAGTGACACAGCCAGGGGGTGACAGGGGACATGGGGGGGGTGGCAGGGGACACATTTAGGGGGTCACAGGGGACAGGGGGGTGACAGTGACATGGGGGGTGATGGGGACACGTGGGGTGACGGTGACACAGCCACGGGGTGAGGGTGACGTGGGGGGTGACAGGGGACACGTTTAGAGGGTGACAGGGGACAGGGGGGGGTGACAGTGACACAGTCAGGGGGTGACAGGGGACATGGGGGGGGTGAGGGTGACATGGGGGGTGACAGGGGACACGTTTAGGGGGGTGACAGGGGACAGGGGGGGTCACAGGGGACACGTGGGTGACAGGGGACACATTTGGGGGGTGACAAGGGACAGGGGGGGTGGCAGTGACACAGTCAGGGGGTGACAGGGGACACGTGGGGCGATGGTGACACGGCCACGGGGTGACAGTGACCCGGGGGGGGTGACAGGGGACAAGGGGGGGTGACAGTGACGCAGCCACGGGGTGACGGGGACACGGGGGGGTGACGGTGACACGTTCATGGGGTGACAGTGACCCGGGGGGGGTGACAGTGACACTGGGGGGGGGGGTGACAGTGACCCGGGGGGTACCTGTGGCCACGCCCGGGGCCGGTGGAGACGCGAGATTTTAGGCTACAAGAGGGGGGAGGGAGATGGCGGTGAGAGGGGGGAGGGGACAGAGATGGGGGAGGGGACACGGGAGGGGACAGGGAGATGGTGGGGACCAGGAGATGGGGGTGGGGACACGGAGGGGACACGGGAGGGGACATGGAGGAGCTGGAGGGGACATGGAGATGGTGGAGACCAGGAGATGGAGGAGGGGACATGGAGGGGACACGGAGATGGTTGAGGGGACACAGGAGGAGATGGAGGGGACAGGGAGGGGACAACCAGGAGATGGAGGGGACCAGGAGATGGAGGAGGGGACACAGGAGGGGACAGGGAGGAGATGGAGGGGACATGGAGGTGGTGGAGACCAGGAGATGATGGTGGGGACATGGAGGGGACACGGGAGGGGACATGGAGGAGATGGAGGGGACAGGGAGATGGAGGAGGGGACACGGGAGGGGACACGGGAGATGGTGGAGGGGACATGGAGGAGATGGAGACCAGGAGATGGTGGTGGGGACATGGAGATGGTTGAGGGGACACGGGAGGAGATGGAGGGGACCAGGAGATGGAGGAGGGGACACGGGAGGGGACAGGGAGGGGACATGGAGATGGTGGAGGGGACATGGGGGAGATGGAGGGGACAGGGAGATGGTGGAGACCAGGAGATGATGGTGGGGACACGGGAGGGGACACAGGAGGGGACATGGAGGAGATGGAGACCAGGAGATGGTGGTGGGGACATGGAGGGGACGTGGAGATGGTTGAGGGGACACGGGAGGGGACAGGGAGGGGACATGGAGCTGCAGGAGGGGACAGGGAGATGGTTGAGGGGACACAGAGGGCACAGGGAGGAGCTGGAGGGGACATGGAGATGGTGGGGACCAGGAGATGATGGTGGGGACATGGAGGGGACACGGAGATGGTTGAGGGGACACGGGAGGAGATGGAGGGGACAGGGAGGGGACATGAGGAGATGGAGGGGACCAGGAGATGGAGGAGGGGACACAGGAGGGGACAGGGAGGAGATGGAGGGGACATGGAGGTGGTGGAGACCAGGAGATGGAGGAGGGGACATGGAGGGGACACGGGAGGGGACATGGAGGAGATGGAGGGGACAGGGAGATGGAGGAGGGGACACGGGAGGGGACACGGGAGATGGTGGAGGGGACATGGAGGGGACAGGGAGGAGATGGAGACCAGGAGATGGTGGTGGGGACATGGAGATGGTTGAGGGGACACGGGAGGAGATGGAGGGGACCAGGAGATGGAGGAGGGGACACGGGAGGGGACAGGGAGGGGACATGGAGATGGTGGAGACCAGGAGATGATGGTGGGGACACGGGAGGGGACACGGGAGGGGACATGGAGGAGATGGAGACCAGGAGATGGTGGTGGGGACATGGAGGGGACATGGAGATGGTTGAGGGGACACGGGAGGGGACAGGGAGGGGACATGGAGCTGCAGGAGGGGACAGGGAGATGGTTGAGGGGACACAGAGGGGACAGGGAGGAGATGGAGGGGACATGGAGATGGTGGGGACCAGGAGATGATGGTGGGGACACAGAGGGGACACGGGAGATGGTGGAGGGGACATGGAGGGGACAGGGAGGAGATGGAGACCAGGAGATGGTGGTGGGGACATGGAGGGGACATGGAGATGGTGGAGGGGACACGGAGCAGATGGAGGGGACAACCAGGACATGGAGGGGACATGGAGATGGTGGAGACCAGGAGATGATGGTGGGGACATGGAGGGGACACGGGAGGGGACAGGGAGGAGCTGGAGGGGACATGGAGATGGTGGTGGGGACACAAAGGGGACAGGGAGGGGACAAAGATGGTGGTGGGGACACGGGAGGGGACACGGGAGGGGACCAGGAGCTGGAGGAGGTGACAGGGAGATGGTGGAGACCAGGAGATGGTGGTGGGGACACGGGAGGGGACAACCAGGAGCTGGTGGGGACCAGGAGCTGGAGGAGGGGACATGGGAGAAGATGGAGGGGACAAAGATGGCGGAGGGACACGGAGGGGCCACGGGAGGGGCCACAGAGGGGGACGGGTGGCAACCAGGAGACGCTGGTGGCAACCAGGTGGTGGAGACGTGGAGATGGGGAGAGGGGACAGCGGGGAGGGAGCGTGGGGGGGATGGAGGGACCCGGTGAGGGTGTCAGTGGCCACGGGGGCTAGTGGTGGCCACGGGGGCCAGTGGTGGCCACCGCTTACCCTCCAGGTAGTTCCTGGCGACGAACTTGAGGGCCTCGTCCAGGAGGATGACGGGGAACGAGATCTTCAGCACCATCAGCCAGTGGGTCAGGTCCAGGGGCGTCAGCTTGAAGATCATCTGCAGGGGGGCCCGGTGGCCGTTAGCCCAGTGGCTACCAACCCCAATGGCCACCAGCCCCACGGCCACCAACCTCCCCCTGGCCACTGAGCTCTCTACGGCCACCCACTGGGATGGTGTCCACCCCCATGGCCACCAACTCTGTGGCCACCAACTCTGTGGCCACCAGCCCTGTGGCCACCAATCTCCTTGTTGGTGGCCACCAACCCCATGGCTACCACCCCCATGGCCACCAACCTCCCCCTGGCCACCGAGCTCTCCATGGCCACCCACTGGGATGGTCTCTACCCCCATGGACACCAGCCCTGTGGCCACCAATCTCCTTGTGGCCACCAACCTTCCCGTGGCCACCAACCCCCCCCAGCCACCATCCCTGATGGCCACCAGCCCTTCCATGGCCACCAGCCCCTCCACGGCCACCAACCCCAACAGCCACCAGCCCTCCGTGGCCACCAACCCTTCCATGGCCACCAATTCCCCCCAGCCACCATCCCTCCATGGCCACCAACTCCAGTGGCCACCAACATCCCCATGGCCACCAACGCCTCCAGCCACCATCCCTGCTGGCCACCAACCCTTCCATGGCCACCAACCCCAACGGCCACCAGCCCTTCCATGGCCACCAGCCTCCCCATGGCCACCAACCCCAATGGCCACCATCCCTCCATGGCCACCAGCCCTCTGTGGCCACCAACCCCAATGGCCACAACCCTTCCATGGCCACCATCCCTCCACGACCACCAACCCCAACGGCCACCAGCCCTCCGTGGCCACCAGCCCCGCCCCGCCGCGAGCCCCCTTACGGGCAGGGGGTCGACGTAGAGGATGACGAAGTGGAGGGACATGGAGAGGCAGATGGATCCCACCAACCAGATGTTGACCCAGGGCGGCATCCGCAGCAGCGATTGGTTCTCTGAGAGGCTGGGGGAGGGACACGGCATGTGGGCGGGGCCACCACGGCCGGGGAGGGGGCCACAGGATGGGCGGGGGGCTACCACGGTGAGGGTGGTGGCCACCATGGTGGGTGTGGTGGTGGAGACGGTGAAGGTGTTGATGGGGGGCCACCATGTGTTGGGGGGGGGGGGGGGGGCCACCACGGGGCAGGTGGGGGGCCACCATGGTGGGGGTGGGGGCCATGGGATGGGAGGGGCCACCACAGGGTGGGTGGTGGCCACCATGGTGGGGGTGAAGGTGTTGATGATGATGATGGTGGTGGTGAAGGGGCAGGGGGGGGCAGGGCATGGGATGTGGGGGTGGGGGGACACCAAGGGTGGGGGTGAGGATGATGATGAAGAGGAGGATGATGAGGGTGACGAGGAGGAGGAGGGTGGGGGTGATGATGATGAAGATGATGATGAGGAGGATGTTGGGGCACCAATGACGATGATGAGGGTGATGAAGATGAGGAGGAGGGTGGGGGTGATGATGATGATGAAGATGATGAGGGGGAGGAGGAGGAGAACAAGTGGGGGGGATGATGATGATGAGGACGTTGGGGGCGCCAACGATGATGATGAGGGTGATGAAGATGAGGAGGAGGGTGGGGGTGATGATGATGATGAAGATGATGATGAAGATGATGAGGGTGATGAGGATGAAGAGGAGGAGAACGAGTGGGCGGGATGATGATGAGGAGGACGTTGGGGGCGCCAACGATGATGATGAGGGTGATGAAGATGAGGAGGAGGGTGGGGGTGATGATGATGATGAAGATGATGATGATGATGAAGATGATGATGAAGATGATGAGGGTGATGATGATGAGGAGGAGAAGAACGAGTGGGCGGGATGATGATGAGGAGGACTTTGGGGGCACCAACGACGATGATGATGAAGACGAGGAGGAGGAGGAGGAGGGTGGGGGTGATGATGATGATGAAGATGATGATGAAGATGATGATGATGATGAAGATGATGAGGGTGATGATGATGAAGAGGAGAAGAACGAGTGGGCGGGATGATGATGAGGAGGACTTTGGGGGCACCAACGATGATGATGATGAAGACGAGGAGGAGGAGGAGGAGGGTGGGGGTGCCCGGAAGGAGGAGGAGGAGGAGGAGGAGGAGGAGGAGGCGCGAGGCCGAAGGCCACCGGTACCTGTTGAGGGCGTTGCACATCTCGATGGTGACGAGCACCGACAGCGCCATGGTCATGGGCACCGGCGACTCGAAGATGTCGCACTCCAGCCCCTCGAACTCCGCGTTGTGCTCCGAGCACTGCATGAAGTGCGTCTGCGGGGGGAGGGGGTGGCCACCGCGTCACGCCCGCTGCTAGCCACCGGGCCACCACCCAACCGGGCCACCACCCACGGGGCCACCAGCTGAGAGGGGTTGGGGGGGGGGGGACACGCAGAGAGCTCGGGGTCATGGCGGGGGTGGGAGGGGTTGTGGTGGGGATGTTGGGGCTACCAGGAAGACCTTGGGGCTACCGTGGGGATGGTGGGACCACTGTGAAGATCTTGGGGTCATCGCAGGGACCTTTGGGCCAGCATGAAGACCTCTGGGCTACCATGAGGATGGTGGGACTACCATGAAGACCTTGGAGCCATCACAGGGACCTTTGGGCTACCATGGGGATGGTGGGACCACTGTGAAGACCTTGGGGCCATCACAGGGACCTTGGGGCCACCATGAAGCCCTTGGGGCTACCATGGGGATGGTGGGACCACCGTGAAGACCTTGGGGCCATCACAGGGACCTTGGGGCCACCATGAAGACCTTGGGGCCATCACAGGGACCTTGGGGCCACCATGAAGCCCTTGGGGCTACCATGGGGATGGTGGGACCACCGTGAAGACCTTGGGGCCATCACAGGGACCTTGGGGCCACCATGAAGACCTTGGGGCCATCACAGGGACCTTGGGGCTACCATGAAGCCCTTGGGGCTACCATGGGGATGGTGGGACCACCATGAAGACCTTGGGGCCATCACAGCGACCTTTGGGCCACCATGAAGACCTTTGGGCTACCATGGGGATGGTGGGACCACTGTGAAGACCTTGAGGCCATCACAGGGACCTTTGGACTACCAGGAAGACCTTTGGGCTACCATGGGGATGGTGGGACCACCATGAAGACCTTGGGGCCATCACAGGGACCTTTGGGCCACCATGAAGACCTTTGGGCTACCATGGGGATGGTGGGACTACCACGAAAACCTTGGGGCCATCACAGGGACCTTTGGGCCACCATGAAGACCTTTGGGCTACCATGGGGATGGTGGGACCACTGTGAAGACCTTGAGGCCATCACAGGGACCTTTGGACTACCAGGAAGACCTTTGGGCTACCATGGGGATGGTGGGACCACCATGAAGACCTTGGGGCCATCACAGGGACCTTTGGGCCACCATGAAGACCTTTGGGCTACCATGGGGATGGTGGGACTACCACGAAAACCTTGGGGCCATCACAGGGACCTTTGGGCCACCATGAAGACCTTTGGGCTACCATGGGGGTGGCAGGGCCATCACAAGGACCTTGGGGCCACCACGGGATGATGGGGACCCGGGGGTCACCATGGGGGTGACAGGGCCACCACGTGGCCCTTGGGGCCACCACGGCATCATGGGGACTTTGGGGTTACCTCGGGGATCTCAGGGCTACCTCAGGGACCTCGGGGCCACCACGGGGCTACCTCGGGGCCACCTGGGGGTGGCCCAGGACTCACCAGCTGGTGGTAGGTGACGCTGGGCCCGTCCTCGGCGTAGAGGAACCACCAAGCGGCCGCGCCCACGGTGGCCGCGCCCACGTAACCTGGGGGGGGGGGAGGGGCCAGTGAGCCGGGGGCCACCACGGGGGGTCTAGGAAGGGGCCACCGCAGGGGGTTCCAAGTGGCCACCACCATGGAGAGCTAAAAGGGGCCACCACGGAGATCTCCAAGTGGCCACCCCCCCGTGGGTCTAGAAAGGGCCACTATGGGGGTCTAGAGCGGGCCACCATGGAGATCTCCAAGTAGCCACCACCCTGCGGGTCTAGAAGGGGCCACCACGGAAATCTCCAAGTGGCCACCACGAGATATCCAAGTGGCCACCACCCTACAGGTCTAGAAGAGGCCACCGTGGGGGTCTAGAAGGGGCCACCACGGAGATCTCCAAGTGGCCACCGTCCCAGGGGTCTAGAAAGGGCCACCATGGGGGTCTAGATGGGGCCACCACAGAGATCTCTAAGTAGCCACCACCCTTTGGGTCTAGAAAGGGCCACCCCAGAGATCTCCAAGTGGCCACTGCCCCAGGGGTCTAGAAGAGGCCACCATGGGCATCTAGAAGGGGCCACCATGCAGCTCTCCAAGTGGCCACCACCCTACACCTCTAGAAAGGGCCACCCCGGAGATCTCCAAGTGGCCACTGCCTCAGGGGTCTAAAAAGGGCCACCACAGAGATTTCCAAGTGGCCACCACCCCAGGGGTCTAGAAGAGGCCACCATGGGCATCTAGAAGGGGCCACCATGGAGATCTCCAAGTGGCCACCACCCTACAGCTCTAGAAGACGCCACCCTACACCTCTAGAAAGGGCCACCCTGGAGATCTCCAAGTGGCCACTGCCCCAGGGGTCTAGAAAAGGCCACCATGGACATCTAGAAGGGGCCACCATGCAGCTCTCCAAGTAGCCACCACCCTACAGCTCTAGAAGAGGCCACCCTGGGGCTCTAGAAGGGGCCACCATGGAGATCGCTAAGTAGTCACCACCCTTTGGGTCTAGAAAGGGCCACCCCAGAGATCTCCAAGTGGCCACCATGCAGCTCTCCAAGTAGCCACCACCCTACAGCTCTAGAAGAGGCCACCCTACACCTCTAGAAAGGGCCACCCCGGAGATCTCCAAGTGGCCACTGCCCCAGGGGTCTAGAAGAGGCCACCATGGGCATCTAGAAGGGGCCACCATGGAGATCTCCAAGTGGCCACCATGCAGCTCTCCAAGTGGCCACCACCCTACAGCTCTAGAAAGGGCCACCCCAGAGATCTCCAAGTGGCCACTGCCCCAGGGGTCTAAAAAGGGCCACCACAGAGATCTCCAAGTGGCCACCATGCAGCTCTCCAAGTGGCCACCACCCTACACCTCTAGAAAGGGCCACCCCGGAGATCTCCAAGTGGCCACTGCCCCAGGGGGGGTCTGTCAGTCCGTTCCCGGGGCCACCCCGCGGC
Organism: Strix uralensis; assembly: GCF_047716275.1. Lineage (NCBI taxonomy): Eukaryota > Metazoa > Chordata > Aves > Strigiformes > Strigidae > Strix > Strix uralensis. Next base: position 12,569 of record NW_027437064.1, read on the forward strand.
GCCGTGGCCAGTGGCTCTCACCGCCGATGGCCAGGTAGCGGAAGAAGAGCCACCCGCTGATGAGCGGCTCCTTGGGGCTGCGCGGGGGCTTGTCCATGATGTCCAGGTCGGGCGGGTTGAAGCCCAACGCGGTGGCCGGTAGCCCGTCGGTCACCAGGTTCACCCAGAGCAGCTGCACCGGGATCAGCGCCTCCGGTAGCCCCAGCGCCGCCGTCAGGAAGATACTGGGAGGGGTGGGGGTGGGGGTCACGGTGGGGGGGGGGTTACTGGGAGAGACTGGGGGGCACTGGGAGGGCGGAGGGAGGTGGGACTGGGGGGGAATGGGAAAGGCTGGGGAGCACTGGGGGGACTGGGAGAGACTGGGGGGCACTGGGAGAGACTGGGGGGCACTGGGGGGACTGGGAGAGATGGGACTGGGGGCACTGGGAGAGACTGGAGGGCACTGGGAGAGACTGGGGGGCACTGGGGGAACTGGGAGAGACTGGGGGGAACTGGGAGAGACTGGGGGGCACTGGGAGGGCGGAGGGAGATGGGACTGGGGGGAATGGGAAAGGCTGGGGAGCACTGGGGGCACTGGGAGAGACTGGGGGGCACTGGGAGAGACTGGGGGGCACTGGGGGGACTGGGAGAGATGGGACTGGGGGGACTGGGAGAGACTGGAGGGCACTGGGGGCACTGGGAGAGACTGGGAGAGACTGGGGGAGATGGGACTGAGGGGAATAGGAGAGACTGGGGGGACTGGGAGGGCTGGGGAAGATGGGACTGGGGATACTGGGAGAGACTGGAGGGCACTGGGGGGACTGGGAAAGACTGGGGGGCACTGGGGGGACTGGGAGAGACTGGGGGACACTGGGAGAGACTGGGGGGACTGGGGGAGATGGGACTGGGGGGAATGGGGGGGACTGGGACAGACTGGGGGGCACTGGGGGGCTGGGGGAGGTGGGACTGGGGAGAATGGGAGAGACTGGGGTGAACTGGGGTGAACTGGGAGGAACTGGGAGGAACTGGGCAACTTCGGGTAGATTGAGGGGATCTGGGTCTGGGACAGGGACTGGGACAGGAGGGAGCTGGAGCAACTGGTGGGACTGGGAAGAACTGGGGGATCGGGCAGGAATAGAGGCAAGCTGTGGAGACGGCGGGGTGGCGGGGAGGGGGCACTGGGATGAACTGGGAGGCACTGGGAGGCCGTCGGGGTCTCACCAGACCACCTCGCCGACGTTGGAGGAGATGAGGTAGCGGATGAACTGCTTCATGTTGTTGTAGATGGCCCGTCCCTCCTCCACGGCCGCCACGATGGTGGAGAAGTTGTCGTCGGCCAGGACCATCTCGGAGGCCGTTTTGGCCACGGCCGTGCCCGAGCCCATGGCGATGCCGATCTCGGCCTTCTTCAGCGCCGGCGCGTCGTTCACCCCGTCCCCCGTCTGCGAGGGGGGGGCCACCGGGGGGGGGGGTGTGGGGTCAGCCAAGGGGGTGTGGGGTCAACCAAGGGGGTGGGGGGTCAACCAAAGGGGTCAACTTAAGGGTGGGGGGTCAACTAAAGGGTCAACTCAAGGGTGGGGGGGTCAACCGAGGGGGTGGGGGTCAACCAGGGGGGTGGGGGGGTCAACCCAAGGATCAACTCAAGGGTGGGGGGTCAACCAAGGGAGTGGGGGTCAACCAAAGGGGTCAACTCAAGGGTGGGGGGTCAACCAAGGGGGTGGGGGGATCAACCAAGGGGTCAACACAAGGGTGGGGGGTCAACCCAAGGGTCAACTCAAGGGTGGGGGGTCAACCAAGGGGGTGGGGGTCAACCAAAGGCTCAACTCAAGGTGGGGGGGTCAACCAAGGGGGTGGGGGGGTCAACCAAAGGGTCAACTCAAGGGTGGGGGGGTCAACCAAGGGGGTGGGGGTCAACCAAAGGGTCAACTCAAGGGTGGGGGGTCAACCAAGGGGGTGGGGGTCAACCAAAGGGTCAACTCAAGGGTGGGGGGTCAACCAAGGGGGTGGGGGTCAACCAAAGGGTCAACTCAAGGGTGGGGGGGTCAACCGAGGGGGTGGGGGTCAACCAAAGGGTCAACTCAAGGGTGGGGGGGTCAACCAAGGGGGTGGGGGTCAACCAAAGGGTCAACTCAAGGGTGGGGGGGTCAACCGAGGGGGTGGGGGTCAACCAAAGGGTCAACTCAAGGGTGGGGGGGTCAACCGAGGGGGTGGGGGTCAACCAGGGGGGTGGGGGGGTCAACCAAGGGGTCAACACAAGGGTGGGGGGTCAACCCAAGGGTCAACTCAAGGGTGGGGGGGTCAACCAAGGCTTGGTGGGGGGTCAACTCAAGAGTAGGAGAATCAACCACATCAAGATCAATGATGGACCCCCAAAACCACGTCAGACCAGTGGTGGATCTCCAAAACCACGTCAGCTCGATGGTGGACCCCCAAAACCACCTCAAATCAGTGGTGGACCCCCAAAACCATGTCAGCTCGATGGTGGACCCCCAAAACCATGTCAGCTCAATGGTGGACCCCCAAAACTACGTCAACTTGATGGTGGACCCCCAAAACCATGTCAGCTCGATGGTAGACCCCCAAAACTACGTCAAATCAGTGGTGGACCCCCAAAACCATGTCAGCTCAATGGTGGACCCCCAAAACCACGTCAACTTGATGGTGGACCCCCAAAACCACATCAAATCAGTGGTGGACCCCCAAAACTACGTCAACTTAATGGTGGACCCCCAAAACCATGTCAGCTCAATGGTGGACCCCCAAAACCACCTCAAATCAGTGGTGGACCCCCAAAACCACGTCAGCTCGATGGTGGACCCCCAAAACCATGTCAAATCAGTGGTGGACCCCCAAAACCACGTCAGCTCGATGGTAGACCCCCAAAACTACGTCAAATCAGTGGTGGAGCCCCCAAAACCCCCATCAGGTCGCCGGGGATGGGACAATGGGGACCCCCAAGTGTCCTCCCCCCCTGGCCCTCACCATGGCGGTGATCTCGTCGAAGGACTGGAGGAACTCGACGATCTTGGACTTGTGGGTGGGCTCGACGCGGGCGAAGCAGCAGGCGCGGCGACAGGCCTCCCGCTGCTCGGCCGGGGGCAGGTCATCGAACTCCCGACCCGTGTAGGCCCGGCCCGTGACCTCCTCTTCCTCGCTGAAGATGCCGATGCGGCGGCAGATGGCGATGGCCGTGCCCTTGTTGTCCCCCGTGATCATGATGACGCGGATACCGGCGTCGCGACACAAGTGGATGGAGCCCATCACCTCCTTCCGGGGTGGGTCCAACATCCCCACGCAGCCCACGAAGGTCAAGTCCACCTTGAGGAGAAGGTTGGGGGATGGGGGGAGGGGGGAGGAGGTGGGGACGAGGCTCCGTGACCCCCAAAATGGCGACAAAAGAGCCACCCCGGGGGAGGTTTCTGGGATCAAGTGGCCCCGAGAAGGGACCTCGGACGCGCGCGTAAGAGCGGGGGGACCCCCCCCCCGGAGAAGGTTTGATGTGGAGGGATGGGTGGGAAGAGCCCCAAAATGGGACCTTCTACACCATGATAGGACCAAAAAAATCCCCATGGGAAGGTTTTATGTGGGGAAATTGGTGGAAAAAAACCAAAAAGGGGATGTTCTACACCATGATAGGCCCAAGGAACCCCCAAAAAAGGTGTTTTGGGGCCCTGTAGGTTGAAGAACCTCAAGGAGGAGCCATCAGACACCCCAAAGGCCCAAGAACCTCCAAAAAAAGGTGTTTTGGGGCCCTGTAGGTTGAAGAACCTCAAGGAGGGGCCCTCGGGCACCCCAAAGGCCCAAAGAACCCCCCAAAAAAGGTGTTTTGGGGCCCTATAGGACGAAGAACCTCAAGGAGGGGCCCTCAGACACCCCAAAGGCCCAAAGAACCCCCAAAAAAAGGTGTTTTGGGGCCCTGTAGGTTGAAGAACCTCAAGGAGGAGCCCTCAGACACCCCAAAGGCCCAAGAATCCCCAAAAAAGGTGTTTTGGGGCCCTGTAGGTTGAAGAACCTCAAGGAGGAGCCATCAGACACCCCAAAGGCCCAAGAAACCCCCCAAAAAAGGTGTTTTGGGGCCCTGTAGGTTGAAGAACCTCAAGGAGGAGCCCTCAGACACCCCAAAGGCCCAAGAATCCCCAAAAAAGGTGTTTTGGGGCCCTGTAGGTTGAAGAACCTCAAGGAGGGGCCCTCGGACACCCCAAAGGCCCAAAGAACCCCCCAAAAAAGGTGTTTTAGGGCTCTATAGGACCAAAAACCCTGAAGAAAGGACCTTACACACCCCTGAAGCCCCAAGAAACCCCCCAAAAAAGGTGTTTTGGGGCCCTGTAGGTTGAAGAACCTCAAGGAGGAGCCATCAGACACCCCAAAGGCCCAAGAAACCCCCCAAAAAAGGTGTTTTGGGGCCCTGTAGGTTGAAGAACCTCAAGGAGGGGCCCTCAGACACCCCAAAGGCCCAAGAAACCCCCAAGAAAGGTCTTGTAGGGCCCTACGGGATGAAGAACCTCAAGGAGGAGCCATCAAAGGCCCAAGGAACCCCCCCGAGAAGGTTCTCCAGGACCCTGAGAAGGTCTCACAGGGGTCCACGTTGCCCTCCCCCCCCCAAATCACCTCGTACTCGACGAACTTGGTGGAGTCCTCGAGGACCATGTCCTCCTTCTTGGGGGGGGTGTCACGCGTGGCCAGGGCCAGGCAGCGCAGGGTGTCGCGGCCGGTGCCCCACTCCTTGATGACGGCCAAGATCTTCTCCTTGACGACCGGCGTCAGCGGCACCCGGGCCGTGCCCACCCGCACGTAGCTGCAGCGGTCGATGACGCCCTCGGGGGCGCCCTGAGGGGGCGGGGAGGGGCGGTCAAGGGTGGCGGGGGAGGGAAAAAGGGGACGTGGGGGGGGTGTGGGGAAGGATACGGTGGGGATGGGGCGGAGGGATATGGTGGGGATGGGGTGAGGGGAGTTGGGGATGCGGTGGAGGGATATGGGGGCGTGGGGTGAGGGGACATGGGGGTGTGGCGGAGGGATATGGGGGTGTGGGGTGAGGGGACACAGGGACGTGGGGTGAGGGGACTCAGGGATGGGGCGGAGGGACACGGGGATGTGGGGAGGGGACACGGGGATGTGGCAAAAGGACACGAAGATGTGGGGAGGGGACACAAGGACATGGGGAGGGGACACAGGGACGTGGCAAAAGGACACGAGGACATGGGGAGGGGACACGAAGATGTGGGGAGGGGACACGGGGACGTGGGGAGGGGACATGGGGACGTGGGGAGGGGACACGAAGATGTGGGGAGGGGACACGGGGACATGGGGAGGGGACACAAGGATGTGGCAAAAGGACAGGAGGACGTGGGGAGGGGACACAGGGACGTGGGGAGGGGACACAAGGATGTGGGGAGGGGACAGGGGGACATGGGGAGGGGACATGGGGACGTGGGGAGGGGACACAAGGACGTGGCAAAAGGACATGAAGATGTGGGGAGGGGACACAAGGACATGGGGAGGGGACACGGGGACGTGGGGAGGGGACACAAGGACATGGGGAGGGGACACAAGGACATGGGGAGGGGACACGGGGACGTGGGGAGGGGACACAGGGATGTGGCAAAAGGACAGGAGGACGTGGGGAGGGGACACGAAGATGTGGGGAGGGGACACAAGGACGTGGGGAGGGGACACGGGGACGTGGCAAAAGGACACGAGGACATGGGGAGGGGACACGAAGATGTGGGGAGGGGACACGGGGACGTGGGGAGGGGACATGGGGACGTGGGGAGGGGACATGGGGACGTGGGGAGGGGACACAAGGACGTGGCAAAAGGACATGAAGATGTGGGGAGGGGACACAAGGACATGGGGAGGGGACACAAGGACATGGGGAGGGGACACGGGGACGTGGGGAGGGGACACAAGGACATGGGGAGGGGACACAAGGACATGGGGAGGGGACACGGGGACGTGGGGAGGGGACACAGGGATGTGGCAAAAGGACAGGAGGACGTGGGGAGGGGACACGAAGATGTGGGGAGGGGACACAAGGACGTGGGGAGGGGACACGGGGACGTGGCAAAAGGACACGAGGACATGAGGAGGGGACACAAGGACGTGGCAAAAGGACATGAAGACGTGGGGAGGGGACATGGGGACGTGGGGAGGGGACACAAGGACATGGGGAGGGGACACAGGGACATGGGGAGGGGACACAGGGACGTGGGGAGGGGACACAGAGACGTGGGGAGGGGACACAGAGACGTGGCCACCAACTCCCGGTGCCGGGCCACGGCGCCGCGTCAGAAGGACACAAGGACTCGGAGACGCGCCACGAGGCCGCGGCGATGGAGCCCACGAGGCCGCGGGGAGGGGACCCGGGGCCACGGCGCCCTCGTGGTCCAGGAAGCCACATCCGTGGCCCCTCCCCCCGCCGTGGCTCACCTTGACGAACATCTTGTTGCCCACGGCGGCCCGCGAGGCCTTGGCCGGCGAGCAGTAGACCGACATGGACTTGCGGTCGCGGGAGAACTCGAGGGTGAACTCCTTCCTCATCAGCTGCTTGATGACCTGGGGAGGGGCCACGTGGTGACGCCGGGGGTGGTGGTGGCCACCACGGGGTGACGAGGGGCTACCACGAGGGGGTGGGGGGGGCCACCGGGACTCACGGAGTTGCAGGCGTTGGCCCGTTCCACCTTGGAGAGGTTGCGGACGTCGGTGTTGAAGACGTTCATCTTCTCCACCAGACACGTCAACGCCGTCTCCGTGGCCTCGCCCACCTTCTCGTAGACGCCCTTGGACTTGGGGACACGGTTGGGGGGGTGTCACCGTTGGGGGGGGGTGGTGACACCGTTTTGGGGACACGAAGGGGGGACGGGGGACACACGTGGTGGCACCTCGTTGTAGTCGAGGGAGGAGTCGTTGCAGAGGGCGCAGATGGTGGCCAGTTCCACCAACCCGTCGTATTGTCCCGCCTTCACCACCTTCTCCTGCTTCAGCCTTGGGGACACGTTTGGGGACATTTGGTGGCACTTCGAGGTGGGGGAGGGTGTCCCACCACCACCACCCTGGGTGGCCAAGGACCACCTGAGATTCCACCCCCCACCCCCACCCCCCGTTGTGTCCTGGGAGCTTTTGACGCCCCCTTGGGTGTCCCCGTGATGTCCCCGTGATGTCCCCGTGGGTGTCCCCAAGGACCCCCCGATGTCCCCTTGGGTGCCCCAACGTCCCCAGTGACCCCCAACACCCCCTCAGACACCCCAATGTCCCCAAAGACCCCTTGACACCCCGTTGGGTGCCCCCATGATGTCCCCAAGGACCCCCCGATGTCCCCTTGGGTGCCCCAACGTCCCCAGTGACCCCCAACACCCCCTCGGGCACCCCAATGTCCCCGACACCCCCTCAGGCACCCCAATGTCCCCAAGGACCCCCCGATGTCCCCTCAGGCACCCCAATGTCCCCGACACCCCCTCAGGCACCCCAATGTCCCCAAGGACCCCTTGACACCCCATTGGGTGACCCAACGTCCCCTTGACACCCCCTCGGGCACCCCAATGTCCCCAAGGACCCCCTGATGTCCCCTCAGGCACCCCAATGTCCCCAAGGACCCCCCGATGTCCCCTCGGGCACCCCAATGTCCCCGACACCCCCTCAGGCACCCCAATGTCCCCAAGGACCCCCCGATGTCCCCTCAGGCACCCCAATGTCCCCGACACCCCCTCGGGCACCCCAATGTCCCCAAGGACCCCCCGATGTCCCCTCAGGCACCCCAATGTCCCCAAGGACCCCCCAATGTCCCCTCGGGCACCCCAATGTCCCCGACACCCTCTCGGGCACCCCAATGTCCCCAAGGACCCCCCGATGTCCCCTCAGGCACCCCAATGTCCCCAACTCCCTCCCCCCCCCCAAACACCCCCCCAACGTCCGTCACCAACGTGGGAGCCCCAAGAAACGTCGTTACCGACCCCAGGGAGGGGGGTGGGGACCCCCAAAGCAGGGAGGGGGGAGGGTCCCCAGGGTGTTGGGGTGGGGGGGGACATAGGGACCCCCCCAAAAAAAGGGGGTTCGGGGTGGGGGGGGGTCACTCACACGTCACCCTCGGGGGCGTAAGTGGAGCCGGTGATGGAGAATTCGTTGAGGGCGCAGACGTCCCCCTCCACCTTGTCCACCACGAACATCTGGGGGGGCGGGAAAAGGGGGTTCAGGGGGGTCCCCAAAGGGAGGTGGGGACCCCCCAAGGGGGAGGGTGGGGGTCCCTGGGGAGGGTGAGGCACCCAGGGGTGTCAGGGGGTGGGGGGAGAAGGAGGGGGGGGAGGTTAAAGGTGGGGAGGGGGGGGGGGGAGGGCAAGGGGGGGGGGAAAGGGGGTTCTGGGGGGTGTTGGGGGGTCGCAAGGGGGTGGGGGGGGGGCCAAGGGACATTGGGGGCACCCGGAGGGACATTGGGGCACCCAAGGGGACATGGGGGGGACGTTGGGGCACCCAGAGGGACATTGGGGGACCCAAAGGGACATTGGGGCACCCAGAGGGGACATGGGGGGACATTCGGTCACCCAAGGGACATTGGGGCACCCAGAGCGACATTGGGGGATGTTGGGGCACCCAAAGGGACATTGGAGCACCCAGAGGGACATTGGGGCACCCAGAGGGACATGGGGGGGTGTTGGGGCACCCAAGGGGACATTGGGGGGGACATTGGGGCACCCAAGGGACATTGGGGGGGACATTGGGGCACCCAAGGGGACATGGGGGGACATTGGGGCACCCAAGGGACATTGGGGCACCCAGAGCGACATTGGGGCACCCAAAGGGACATTGGGGGGGACATTGGGGCACCCAGAGGGACATTGGGGGATATTGGGGCACCCAAAGGGACATTGGAGCACCCAGAGGGACATTGGGGCACCCAGAGGGACATGGGGGGGTGTTGGGGCACCCAAGGGGACATGGGGGGGACATTGGGGCACCCAGAGAGGACATGGGGGGACATTGGGGCACCCAAGGGACATTGGGGCACCCAGAGGGACATTGGGGGATGTTGGGGCACCCAAGGGGACATTGGGGGGGACATTGGGGCACCCAAAGGGACACAGGGGGATGTTGGGGCACCCAAGGGACATTGGGGCACCCAGAGGGACATGGGGGGGACGTTGGGGCACCCAAGGGGACACGGGGGGACATTGGGGCACCCAGAGGGACATTGGGGGGGACATTGGGGCACCCAAGGGGACATGGGGGGGACATTCGATCACCCAAAGGGACATTGGGGCACCCAGAGGGACATGGGGGGGACATTCGGGCACCCAAGGGGACATTGGGGCACCCAGAGCGACATTGGGGCACCCAAAGGGACATTGGGGGGGACATTGGAGCACCCAGAGGGACATTGGGGCACCCAAGGGGACATGGGGGGACGTTGGGGCACCCAAAGGGACATTGGGGGACATTAGGGCACCCAGAGGGACACAGGGTGATGTTGGGGCACCCAAGGGGACATGGGGGGACATTGGGGCACCCAAGGGACATTGGGGGGGACATTGGGGCACCCAAGGGACATTGGGGGACATTGGGGCACCCAGAGGGACGTTGGGGCACCCAAAGGGACATTGGGGCACCCAAAGGGACATTGGGGGGGACATTGGGGCACCCAAGGACGGAGCTGTGGGCCCCGGCAGTGGGAGGGCGGGTGGGTGGGTACTGAGGGGTGGGGGGCGTGTCCCGCGCTGGCCCCGCCCACCTTGCAGACCGACATCTGATTGGTGGTCAGGGTGCCCGTCTTGTCGGAGCAGATGACCGAGGTGCAGCCCAGGGTCTCCACCGAGGGGAGGCTGCGCACGATGGCGTTCTTCTTGGCCATGCGCCGCGTGCCCAGCGCCAGGCACGTCGTGATCACGGCCGGGAGCCCTGCGGCCAGCGGCAACCTCAGACCCGCGGCCACCGGATCCGCCCGGGTGGCTACCGGATCCGTGGGGCGGCTACCAGCTCCCGAAACTCACTTATCGGCCCCCAAAACGCGGCTATCGGCTGCCAAAATGCAGCTAGCGGCTCTTAAAACGTGGCTACCGGCCCTAAAATGTGGCTACTGGTTCCTAAAATGTGGCTACCGGTTTCCAAAATGTGGCTACTGGTTCACAAAACGTGACTACTGGCTTCTAAAATGTGGCTACTGGTGCCAAAGTGCAGCTATCGGCTCCCAAAATGGAGCTACCAGCTCTTAAAACATGGCTACCGGCCCTAAAATGTGGCTACTGGTTCCAAAAATGTGGCTACCAGTTCACAAAATGTGGCTACTGGTTCCTGAAACGTGGCTACTGCCTTCTAAAATGTGGCTACTGGCCCCAAAATGCAGCTCCTGGCTCCCAAAATGCAGCTACTGGCTCTCAAAATGTAGCTATCGGCTTCTAAAATGTGGCTACTGGCCCCAAAATGTGGCTACCAGTTCCCAAAATGTGGCTACTGGCTTCTAAAATGTGGCTACCGGCCCTAAAATGTGGCTACCGGGTCCCAAAATTGGCTACTGGCTTCTAAAATGTGGTTACTGGTCCCAAAATGCAGCTCCTGGCTCCCAAAATGCAGCTAGCGGCTCTTAAAACGTGGCTACTGGCACCAAAATGAGGCTACCGGTTCCTAAAATGTGGCTACCGGGTCCCAAAATTGGCTACTGGTTCCTGAAATGTGGCTACTGGCTTCTAAAATGTGGCTAACTGGCCCCAAAACGCGGCTATCAGCTCCCGAAATGTAGCTATTGGCTTCTAAAACGTGGCTACCGGCCCCAAAATGTGGCTACCGGTTCCAAAAATGTGGCTACCAGTTCATAAAATGTGGCTGCTGGTTCCTGAAATGTGGCTACTGCCTTCTAAAATGTGGCTACTGGTGCCAAAGTGCAGCTATTGGCTCCCAAAATGCAGCTAGCGGCTCTTAAAACGTGGCTACCGGCCCCAGAATGTGGCAACTGGTTCCCAAAATGCGGCTACTGGTTCCAAAAATGTGGCTACTGGTTCCTGAAATGTGGCTACTGGCTTCTAAAATGTGGCTACTGGCCCCAAAATGCAGCTACTGAGTCCTGAAATGCAGCTACTGGCCCCAAAATCTAGCTACTGGCTCCTAAGACATGGCTACCGGCCCCAAACTGTGGCTACCAGTACCCAAAATGTGGCTACTGGTTCATGAAACGTGACTACTGGCTTCTAAAATGTGGCTACTGGCTCCCAAAATGTAGCTACCAGCTCCTAAAACGTGGTTACTGGCCCCAAAATTTGGCTACTGACTCCTAAAACAGGGCTACTAGTTCCTGAAACGTGGCTACTGACTCCCAAAATATGGCTACCAGCTCCTGAAATGTGGCTACCGGCTCCAAAACGCGGCTACCGGCTCTGCGCACGATGGCGTTCTTCTTGGCCATGCGCCGCGTGCCCAGCGCCAGGCACGTCGTGATCACGGCCGGGAGCCCTGCGGCCAGCGGCAACCTCAGACCCGCGGCCACCGGATCCGCCCGGGTGGCTACCGGATCTGTGGGGTGGCTACCAGCCCGTATGGACCTACAGATGACCACCATGACCCCATAGGTGGCCACCATGACCCCATACATGGCCACCGTGGCCCATACAGACCTACAGATGACCACCATGGACCCACAGATGGCCATCATGACTCCAGAGATGACCACCATGTCTCATATAGGCCTACAGATGACCACCATGGGCCCACAGATGACCACCATGACCCCATACATGGCAACCATGACCCCATAGATGGCAACCATGGCCCATGTAGACCTACAGATGACCACCATGGACCCACAGATGGCCATCATGACCCCATAGATGACCACCACAACCCCATAGATGGCCACCACGACCCCATAGATGGCCACCATGACCCCATAGATGGCCACCATGGCCGATATAGCCCTACAGATGACCACCATGACCCCATACATGGCCACCATGACCCATATAGACCTACAGATGACCACTACGGACCCACAGATGACCACCATGACCCACAGATGACCACCATGACCCCATAGATGACCACCATGACCCCATACATGGCAACCATGACCCCATAGATGGCCACCATGGCCCATACAGACCTACAGATGACCACCATGGACCCACAGATGGCCATCATGACCCCATAGATGACCACCACAACCCCATAGATGGCCACCATGACCCCATAGATGGCCACCATGACCCCATACATGGCCACCATGGCCGATATAGCCCTACAGATGACCACCATGACCCCATAGATGGCCACCATGACCCATATAGACCTACAGATGACCACTACGGACCCACAGATGACCACCATGACCCACAGATGACCACCATGGACCAATAGATGACCACCATGACCCCATACATGGCAACCATGACCCCATAGATGGCCACCGTGGCCCATGTAGACCTACAGATGACCACCACGGCCCCATAGATGACCACCACAACCCCACAGATGGCCACCACACCCCACCCAACCCCTCCCCAGGAGCCCAAGGGGCCACCTCCTGACCTTCAGGGATGGCGGCCACGGCCAAAGCGATGGCGATCTTGAAGTAGTAGATGGCCACCATGACCCATACAGACCTACAGATGACCACCATGGACCCACAGATGGCCATCATGACCCCATAGATGACCACCACAACCCCATAGATGGCCACCATGACCCCATAGATGGCCACCATGACCCCATACATGGCCACCATGGCCGATATAGCCCTACAGATGGCCATCATGACCCCATAGATGACCACCACAACCCCATAGATGGCCACCATGACCCCATAGATGACCACCATGACCCCATAGATGGCCACCATGACCCATATAGACCTACAGATGACCACTACGGACCCACAGATGACCACCATGACCCACAGATGACCACCATGGACCAATAGATGACCACCATGACCCCATACATGGCAACCATGACCCCATAGATGGCCACCATGGCCCATGTAGACCTACAGATGACCACCACGGCCCCATAGATGACCACCACAACCCCACAGATGGCCACCACACCCCACCCAACCCCTCCCCAGGAGCCCAAGGGGCCACCTCCTGACCTTCAGGGATGGCGGCCACGGCCAAAGCGACGGCGATCTTGAAGTAGTAGATGGCCACCATGACCCATATAGGCCTACAGATGACCACCATGGACCCATAGGTGGCCACCATGACCCCATACATGGCAACCATGGCACATGTAGACCTACAGATGACCACCATGGGCCCACAGATGACCACCATGACCCCATACATGGCAACCATGACCCCATAGATGGCAACCATGGCCCATGTAGACCCACAGATGGCCATCATGACCCCATAGATGACCACCATGGACCCATAGATGGCCACCATGACCCCATAGATGGCCACCATGACCCCATACATGGCCACCATGGCCCATGTAGACCTACAGATGACCACCATGGACCCACAGATGACCACCATGGACCCATAGATGACCACCATGGACCCATAGATGACCACCATGACCCCATAGATGACCACCATGACCCCATACATGGCAACCATGACCCCATAGCTGGCCACCATGGCCCATGTAGACCTACAGATGACCACCATGACCCCATAGATGACCACCACGCACCCACAGATGGCCACCACGCCCCACCCAACCCCTTGTCCCCCCCCCCAGGAGCCCAAGGGGCCACCTCCTGACCTTCAGGGATGGCGGCCACGGCCAAAGCGACGGCGATCTTGAAGTAGTAGATGGCGCCGCGGATCCAGGAGCCGCCGTGGACGGGGTCGTTGAAGTGGCCGATGTTGATGAGCCACACGGCCACGCAGATGAGCGAGATGACCTTGGAGAGCTGCTCCCCGAACTCGTCCAGCTTCTGCTGCAGCGGCGTCTTGTCCTGCTCGGTGGCCGCCATCTCGTCGCGGATCTTCCCGATCTCCGTGTTCACCCCCGTGGCCACCACGATGCCGACGGCTTTGCCGGCCCCGATGTTGGTGCCCTGGGGGAGGGGGGAGAGGAGGGAGGGGGTTATGGGGGGACATAGGGGGGGACAGGAGGGACGTGGGGGATGTGGGGGGACATGAGGGACATGGGGGACATGTGGGGGGACATGGAGGGGGACGTGGGGGGACATGGGGGACATGTGGGGAGACACATGGGGGGACATGGGGGGGACATGGGGGACATGTGGGGGGACATGGGGGGGACATGGGGGGGACATGGGGGACATGTGGGGAGACACATGGGGGGACATGGGGGGGACATGGGGGACATGTGGGGGGACACAGCGGGGGACACAGGGGACATGGGGGGACATGGGGGGGGACACAGGGGACATGGGGGATGTGGGGGGACATGTGGGGGGACACAGGGGACACGTGGGACATGGGGGACACATGGGGGGACATGGGGGGACACAGGGGATGTGGGGGGACACGTGGGGGGACACAGGGGACATGGGGGGACATGAGGGACATGGGGGATGTGTGGGGGGACGTGGAGGGGGACGCGTGGGGGGACATGGGGGGACACAGGGGATGTGGGGGGACACAGGGGATGGGGGGGACATGGAGGGGGACATGGGGGATGTGGGGGGACATGTGGGGGGACACAGGGGACACGTGGGACATGGGGGGGACACGTGGGGGGACATGAGGGACGTGGGGGATGTGGGGGGACACGGGAGGACACAGAGGACGTGGGGGGACATGGGGGGGACACAGGGGACACGTGGGACATGGGGGGGACGTGGGGGGGACGTGGGGGATGTGGAGGGACACAAGGGGGCAGGGGGTGACAGAGGTGATAGGAGATGACACAGGTGACAGGGGGGCACAGGAGGTGGCAGGAGGTGACAAGGGGGTGACACAGGTGACACAGGTGACAGGAGATGACAGGGGGTGGCAGGAGGTGACACAGGTGACGGGGACAGGAGGGTGACAGGAGGGTGACAGGAGGGTGACAGGGTGACACAGGTGACAGGAGATGACACAGATGACAGAGAGGGACAGGAGGTGACAGAGGTGACAGGAGGTGACAGGGGGTGGCAGGAGGTGACAGGAGGTGACAGGGGGTGACACAGGTGACAGTGGGGTGACAGGGGGTGACAGAGGTGACAGGAGGTGACAGGAAGTGACACACGTGACAGAGGTGACAGAGGACAGGAGGTGACAAGGGGGTGACACAGGTGACAGAGGTGACAGAGGTGACAGGAGGTGACAGGAGGTGACAGGGGGTGACAAGGGGGTGACAAGGGGGTGACAAGGGGGTGACACAGGTGACAGGGAGGGACAGGAGGTGACAGGAGGTGACAGAGGTGACAGAGGTGACAGAGGTGACAGGAGGTGACAAGGGGGTGACGCAGGTGACAGAGGTGACAGAGGTGACAGGAGGTGACAGGAGGTGACAAGGGGGTGACGCAGGTGACAGAGGTGACAGAGGTGAGAGAGGTGACAGAGGTGACAGGTGCCAGGTGTCCCTCACGGAGAAGAGCATGTTCTTCTTGTCCTGGTTGACCGCGCGGGGGTCGGGGACGGGCTCCGTGTGCTTGATCACAGACACCGACTCGCCTGGGGGACACGGGGACACCAGTGACCTCCCAGTGACACCAGGGACCTCCCAGTAACACCAGTGACACCAGTGACACCAGGGACACCAGGGACACCAGTGACCTCCCAGTGACACCAGTGACCTCCCAGTAACACCAGTGACACCAGTGACCTCCCAGTGACACCAGTGACACCAGTGACCCCCCAGGGACCCCCCAGTCCCCCCCAGTCCCCCCCAGTCCCTCCCAGTCCCCTCCCAGTCCATACCAGTCCCTCCCAATCCCCTCCCAGTCCCTCCCAGTCCATACCAGTCCTCCCCAGTCCCCCCCAGTCCCTCCCAGTCCCTCCCAGTCCCCCCCAGTCCCCCCCAGTCCCTCCCAGTCCCTCCCAGTCCCCCCCAGTCCCTCCCAGTCCGTACCAGTCCCCCCCAGTCCCCCCCAGTCCCTCCCAGTCCCCTCCCAGTCCCTCCCAGTCCCCCCCAGTCCCTCCCAGTCCATACCAGTCCCTCCCAATCCCCTCCCAGTCCCTCCCAGTCCCTCCCAGTCCCCCCCAGTCCCCCCCAGTCCCTCCCAGTCCGTACCAGTTCCCCCAGTCCCCCCCAGTCCCCTCCCAGTCCCTCCCAGTCCCCCCCAGTCCCTCCCAGTCCCTCCCAGTCCCTCCCAATCCCCTCCCAGTCCCTCCCAGTCCCTCCCAGTCCTCCCCAGTCCCCCCAGTCCCTCCCAGTCCCCCCCAGTCCCTCCCAGTCCGTACCAGTTAGGATCGACTGGTCGACCCGCAGCGTCGTGGATTTGATGGAGATGATGCGGATGTCGGCCGGGACCTTGTCACCCACTGGGGGAACTGGGCGTTACTGGGAGCCACTGGGACTTGTACTGGGACCTACTGGGGCTTACTGGGACCTACTGGTGGTTACTGGGATGTACTGGTGGTTACTGGGACCTACTGGGAGTTACTGGGACGTACTGGGGGTTACTGGGATCTCCTGGGGGTTACTGGGATGTACTGGGGGTTACTGGGACGTACTTGGCATTACTGGGATGTACTGGTGGTTACTGGGACCTACTGGGAGGTACTGGGACGTACTGGGGGTTACTGGGATGTACTGGGGGTTACTGGGACGTACTGGGGGTTACTGAGACCTACTGGGGGTTACTGGGACGTACTGAGCGTTACTGGGATGTACTGGTGGTTACTAGGACCTACTGGGAGTTACTGGGACGTACTGGTGGTTACTGGGACGTATTGGGGGTTACTGGGACGTACTAGGGGTTACTGGGAGCTACTGGGGGTTACTAGGATGTACTGGGGGTTACTGGGACGTACTGGGGGTTACTGGGAGCTACTGGGGGTTACTGGGACGTACTGGGGGTTACTGGGACCTACTGGGGGTTACTGGGATGTACTGGGGGTTACTGGGACCTCCTGGGGGTTACTGGGATGTACTGGGGGTTACTGGGACCTACTGGTGGTTACTGGGACGTACTGGGGGTTACTGGGACCTACTGGGAGTTACTGGGACGTACTGGGGGTTACTGGGATGTACTGGGGGTTACTGGGACGTACTGGGGGTTACTGAGACCTACTGGGAGTTACTGGGACGTACTGGGGGTTACTGGGATGTACTGGTGGTTACTGGGACCTACTGGGGGTTACTGGGATGTACTGGGGGTTACTGGGACCTACTGGGAGTTACTGGGACGTACTGGGGGTTACTGGGACCTACTGGGGGTTACTGGGACCTCCTGGGGGTTACTGGGATGTACTGGGGGTTACTGGGACCTACTGGTGGTTACTGGGACGTACTGGTGGTTACTGGGACGTACTGGGGGGTACTGGGACCTCCTGGGGGTTACTGGGATGTACTGGGGGTTACTGGGACCTACTGGGGGTTACTGGGACATACTGGGGGTTACTGAGAGCTACTGGTGGTTACTGGGACCTACTGGGGGTTACTGGGACGTACTGGGGGTTACTGGGACGTACTGGGGGTTACTGGCACCTACTGGGGGTTACTGGGACGTCCTGGGCCCCTCCAGGGTGTTTCTGGGGGCTCCTGGAGCACCGGGGGGGGGTCCCTCAGCCGCCATCTTGGCAACGTCCCCGTGTCCCCCCCCACCCGCCATTTTGGTGACGTCCCCGTGTCCCCACGTCCCCCCGCGTCCCCTCAGCCGCCATTTTGTGGCCGTTCCTCTGTCCCCGCGTCCCCTCAGCCGCCATTTTGTGGCTCTTCTGTCCCCCGCGGTGTCCCCTCTGTCCCCCCCCCGGTGTCCCCTCACCCGCCACCTCGGCGATGTCCCCCGGGACGAGGTCGCGGGCCTTGACGCGCTGCACGGCCTTGCGGTCGGCGCGATAGACCTTCCCCATCTCGGGCTCGTACTCCTTCAGCGCCTCGATGGCGTTCTCGGCGTTGCGCTCCTGGGGGGACACCGCGGGGACGTTGGGGGACACCGCGGGGACACCGGGGGGGGCGTCAAGGGGACGTTGGGGACGTTGGGGGACACCACGGGGGCATCAAGGGACGCCAAGGGGAGGTCAAGGGGATGTTGGGGACGTTGGGGGACACCATGGAGACGTCAAGGGGACGTCAAGGGGATGTTGGGGACATCGGGGGACACCGTGGGGACACCACGAGGACACCGCGGAGACGTCAAGGGGATGTTGGGGACATTGGGGGACACCGCGGGGACGTTGGGGGACACCGCGGGGACATCAAAGGGACGTCACGGGGAGGTCAAGGGGATGTTGGGGACGTTGGGGGACACCGTGGGGACGTCAAAGGGACGTCAAGAGGACATTGGGGACATTGGGGGACACCGTGGGGATGTTGGGGACACTGTGGGGACATCAAGGGACATCAAGGGGACGTCAAGGGGATGTCAAGGGGACGTTGGGGACGTTGGGGGACACCGTGGAGATGGTGGGGACATGGTGGGGACATCAAGGGACATCAAGGGGATGTTGGGGACATTGGGGGACACTGTGGGGACACTGCGAGGACACCACGGGGACATCAAGGGGACGTCAAGGGGATGTTGGGGACATTGGGGGACACCACGGGGACATCAAGGGGACGTCAAGGGGACGTTGGGGACATTGGGGGACACCGTGGGGACGTCAAGGGGAGGTCAAGGGGATGTTGGGGACATTGGGGGACACCGTGGGGACGTGGGGGACACCATGGGGACATTAGGGGACATCAAGAGGATGTCAAGGGGACGTTGGGGACATTGGGGGACCCTGCAGGGACACCGTGGGGACATCAGGAGATGTCAAGCAGACATTGGGGACATCAGGGGACACGACAGGGACATCGGGGACACTGAGGGACAGCAAAGGACACCAACGGCCCCTAAATGTCCCCAAACGTCCCCAAAATGTCCCCAAACGTCCCCAAATGTCCCCAAATGTCCTTAAATGTCCCCAAGTGCCAAAATGTGCCCAAATGTCCCCAAACGCCCCCGAGCGTCCCCAAAATGTCCCCAACGCCCCCAAAATGTCCCCAAGTCCCCCCAAATGTTCCCCTAAATGTCCCCAAATGTCCCCAAACGTCCCCAAATGTCCCCAACGCCCCCAAAATGTCCCCGAATCCCCCCAGAACGTCCCCGAGTCCCCCCAAATGTCCCCAAATGCCCCCACAAGTGTCCCCAAGTGTCCCCAAATGTCCCCAAGTGTCCCTAAAATGTCCCCAAGTGTCCCCAAAATGTCCCCAAATGCCCCCCGTGTCAAGTGTCCCCAAATGTCCCCAAACGTCCCCAAGTGTCCCCAAAATGTCCCTGAATCCCCCAGAACGTCCCCAAGTCCCCCCAAATGTCCCCCCAAGTGTCCCCAAATGTCCCCAAACGTCCCCAAGTGTCCCCAAAATGTCCCCAAATGCCCCCCAAGTGTCCCCAAATGTCCCCAAGTGTCCCCAAATGTCCCCAAGTGTCCCCAAAATGTCCCCGAGTCCCCCCCAAATGTCCTCAAATGTCCCCCCAAAAGTGTCCCCAAGTATCCCCAAGTGTCCCCAAGTGTCCCCAAAATGTCCCCAAATGTCCCCAAACGTCCCCAAACGTCCCCAAATGTCCCCAACGCCCCCAAAATGTTCCCGAATCCCCCCAGAACGTCCCCGAGTCCCCCCAAATGTCCCCAAATGCCCCCACAAGTGTCCCCAAACATCCCCAAGTGTCCCTAAAATGTCCCCAAGTGTCCCCAAAATGTCCCCAAATGCCCCCCCGTGTCCCCAAGTGTCCCCAAATGTCCCCAAACGTCCCCAAGTGTCCCCAAAATGTCCCCAAATGCCCCCCCAAGTGTCCCCAAATGTCCCCAAGTGTCCCCAAGTGTCCCCAAAATGTCCCCGAATCCCCTCAGAATGTCCCCGAGTCCCCCCCAAATGTCCTCAAATGTCCCCCCAAAAGTGTCCCCAAGTGTCCCCAAAATGTCCCCAAATGTCCCCAAACGTCCCCAAGTGTCCCCAAAATATCCCCAACGCCCCCAAAATGTCCCCGAATCCCCCCAGAACATCCCCAAGTCCCCCCCAAATGTCCCCAAATGCCCCCCCAAGTGTCCCCCCAAATGTCCCCAAGTGTCCCCAAATGTCCCCAAGTGTCCCCCCGTTACCTGCCAGACGCCCACCACGGCGTTGGCCACGAGGATGAGGAGGATGACGAAGGGCTCCACGAAGGCCGTGATGGTCTCCTCCCCCTCCTCGAACCAGGCCAGCACCTGGGGGGGGACACGGTGACACCGCGGGGACGAGGGGGGGGGGGAGGTGGTGGCAGCTGTCCCCATCCCCCCCCCCCCCCCCCCCCCAGGCAGCTGCCGCCACCCGAGATGTCACCGGATCCCCCCGAGGTCACCCCCAAGGACACCGACTGCCCCTCCCCCCCCCCCTTGTGGTGTCACCGTGTGTCCCCTCCCCCCCCCCCCCCCAACAATGGCCCCGGGACCCCCCAAAATGTCCCTAAACGTCCTCAAAATGTCCCCGCTCCCCCCGAAATGTCCCCAAATCGCCCCCCAATGACCCCGAATCCCCCCCAACCCCCCCCCAATGTCCCCGTGTCCCCCCCAACATCCCCCAATGTCCCCAAATCCCCCCTAAATCCCCCCAAATCCCCCCAAACCCCCCCATGTCCCCCCACGCTGTCCCCAACGCCCCCCCGATGTCCCCAATGTCCCCCCCCATGTCCCCGTGTCCCCCCCAACGTCCCCAAATCCCCCCCAAACCCCCCCATGTCCCACCCATGTCCCCCCCCCGATGTCCCCAACGCCCCCCCCGATGTCCCCAATGTCCCCCCCTGTCCCCCCCCATGTCCCTGTGTCCCCCCCAACATCCCCAAATCCCCCCTAAATCCCCCCCAAACCCCCCCAAATCCCCCCAGGACCCCCCAAATCCCCCCCAAACCCCCCCATGTCCCACCCATGTCCCCCCCCCGCTGTCCCCAATGTCCCCCCAATGTCCCCAACGCCCCCCCCGCTGTCTCCAATGTCCCCCCCATGTCCCTGTGTCCCCCCCAGCGTCCCCAAATCCCCCCTAAATCCCCCCAAATCCCCCCAAACCCCCCCATGTCCCCCCCATGTCCCCCCCCCGCTGTCCCCAACGCCCCCCCCAATGTCCCCGTGTCCCCCCCAACGTCCCCAAATCCCCCCTAAACCCCCCCAAATCCCCCCATATCCCCCCCAAACCCCCCCCATGTCCCCCCCCATGTCCCCCCCCACTGTCCCCAACACCCCCCCCCGCTGTCCCCAACGCCCCCCCCGATGTCCCCAATGTCCCCCCCTGTCCCCCCCATGTCCCCGTGTCCCCCCCAACATCCCCAAATCCCCCCTAAACCCCCCAAATCCCCCCCAAACCCCCCCATGTCCCCCCCCATGTCCCCCCCCAATGTCCCCAACGCCCCCCCCGCTGTCCCCAATGTCCCCCCCCATGTCCCCCTGTCCCCCCCAACGTCCCCAAATCCCCCCTAAATCCCCCCCAAACCCCCCCAAATCCCCCCTAAACCCCCCAAATCCCCCCCAAACCCCCCCATGTCCCCCCCATGTCCCCCCCCACTGTCCCCAACGCCCCCCCAATGTCCCCGTGTCCCCCCCAACGTCCCCAAATCCCCCCTAAACCCCCCCAAATCCCCCCTAAACCCCCCAAATCCCCCCCAAACCCCCCCCAAACCCCCCCATGTCCCCCCCCGATGTCCCCAACGTCCCCCCCGATGTCCCCAATGTCCCCCCCCCATGTCCCCGTGTCCCCCCCAACGTCCCCAAATCCCCCCTAAATCCCCCCCAAACCCCCCCAAATCCCCCCTAAACCCCCCAAATCCCCCCCAAATCCCCCCATGTCCCCCCCCCGCTGTCCCCAACCCCCCCCCAATGTCCCCAATGTCCCCCCCAACGTCCCCAAATCCCCCCTAAATCCCCCCCAAACCCCCCCAAATCCCCCCAAATCCCCCCCAAACCCCCCCATGTCCCCCCCCCCGCTGTCCCCGACGCCCCCCACTCACGAAGGAGATGCAGGCCGCCAGCAGCAGGATCCGCACCAGCAGATCCTCGAACTGCTCCACCACCAGCTCCCAGATCGTCTTCCCTGGGGGGGGGGGGGGGGGACACACGGATTTGGGGACAATTCAGGCCCTTTTGGGCACTTCGCGGAGGTCGCTCGGGGGTCAAAGGGCACCGGGGAACCCCCAAAAGGTGTCACCCCCCCCCCCCATGACAAGGACTCACCCTCCTCCGCCGGCAGCTCTGTGGGGACAGATTGGGGGGGGGGGGTGAGGGGGGGGGGACACCCCAATGTGCCCCCCAACACCCCCCCCATGTCCCCCCAACCCCCCCATGTCCCCCCAACCCCCCCATGTCCCCCCCCGCCCCCCCTTGTCCCCGCCTCACCCCAAATCCCCCCCCCCCCCCGTACCCCCTTTCCCCGCCCCTTTCCCCCCCCAAACCCCCCCCCAGATCCCCCTTGGCCCAACCCCCCCCCGGCCCCAAACCCCCCGTACCCACATTTTTCCCCCTTTTTCCCCATTTTCCCCCTTTTTCCCCATTTTTCCCCTTTTTTCCCCATTTTTCCCCCTTTTCCCCATTTTTCCCCATTTTTCCCCCTTTTTCCCCATTTTTCCCCTTTTTTCCCCCTTTTTCCCCATTTTTCCCCCTTTTTCCCCATTTTCCCCCCTTTTTCCCCCTTTTTCCCATTTTCCCCCTTTTTCCCCATTTTCCCCCTTTTTCCCCATTTTTCCCCCTTTTTCCCATTTTCCCCCTTTTCCTCTGTTTTTACCCATTTTTGCCCCCATAGCCCCTTTTTCCCTCCTTTTCCCCTTTTTTTCTTTTCCCCCCTTTTCCCCCCAACCCCCTTTTTTCTGCTTTTTTCCCTTTTTTCCTCCTTTTTTCCTTTTCCCCCAACCCCCTTTTTTCCCTTTTTCCCACTTTTTTCTCATTTCCTCCCCCAAACCCCTTTTCCCCTTTTTTCCTCTTTTACCCCTTTTTCCCCACTTTTATCACTTTTCCCCCCAAAACCCCTTTCCCCCCCTTTCCCCCCCACCCCCCTTTTCCTCATTTTCCCCCAAAAACCCTCTTTTTCCCCTTTTCCTCCCTT